>NW_026067964.1:3948951-4028352 GCF_014885135.2 Alexandromys fortis
ATATCACTCCTTCCAAGAGCCAAAGACCACCTACCCAAAACCGCAATACCAGACACAAGAAACACTCTTTTAGGTTGTTAGCCAAGGCTCTCTAAGAGACTCCCAAAGCATACTGCCTCTTAGTGTTGCCTTTGGCTGCCCCCAGAGGTGGAAGGTAAGTTCCTATTGCTGAAGATACCATGTTCTTAAGAATCAGGATCCAGAGACCCTTGAATTAGAACTGACCTGAATGATTCTTTGCCGAGGAATAGCTTTCATGGTACTGGAAGATTCCATGCAAGCTTCTGAAGGAGGAAGTTAGCCAACAACCCTGCCGAGTTGTGCTGCCTAAGAACCACATCAAGGACCAGCATGGCACAATTTCCCTAAGGGATCTGCAGTGGAACACACACCTTGGCCATAACCACCAGCTTTCTAACAGGACTTAAGACTCACTCAACAAGAGGGAAACCATGCCTGGTACTGGAAATCTAGCTAACTTCTCAGTGCTAGGGAAATCATGGTTATTGGAGGGGAATCTACAACCACCAGTATACTAAACCAGCATAATTCACAATGACAGTGTATAGACATTTGCCCTTATACCCACAGATAAGTGCAGTCTTCAGTTCTCATCAAGGAAGTGTCTCAGTGTAACAGATAGAGACCATCACAGAAAACCACAGCTAGTCAAAAGGCAGCATTGTGGAGTCTAGTCCCAATAGATACACCTACAGAAACCTCTCATTCCTAAGGTTCAGGGAACGCTGTAGAAGAAGAGCCAGAGGATCAAGGACTTTGCTTTGAGATTGTTTCTCCTAGTAATGTCAGAGAGGCTATGCCATAATGACTCACAAGCAAGACTGCTAAAACACAGGCTAAACAAGGATGACACAAATGGACATGCTAAAGTGGACAAGGGAGGGGGGACCAATGAGGCTCAACCCTGAACAAAGAACTAGAGATGGGGGAATTTGGGAGCAGGAGAGGTGGTCTTCCCCAGGAAAGAACATACCATTGGTTATCCAGTGCCTATCAGCCCTGAAAACATACATACACATAACAGTATATGTACTGAGCAGATTATATTTAGGGATAACTAAGTATATACATATGCATATATGCATGTAATAGCAATGCATTAAAAGGAGGACATGAATTTGAAGGAGAGAGGAAATGGGAACATTGAAGGAAAAGGAAGGGAGAACTGTAATTATAATATCAAAAATAAAATAAAAATTCTGTCAAAAAACGGAAGAATTTTACTGTTGAGGAAAGAGGTACTAGAGAAAGTTGATCTGAACTGTCCACTAGCTGAGGTCTACGATCATTTGGGAGACAGCCTGCTAGTCATGCCTATGGGAGATTATCTTGATAAGTTTACTTGAGCTGGGAAGAGCTGCCCTGTGTGGGTGACACCATTCCCTGAGCTAGGATCCTGGGCTGTGTAAAGGATAAAGCAAGCTGAGCACACACCTTCATGGCTCTCTGCTTCCTGACTGTGGACACAAGGTGACCAGCCACTTCACATTCCTGCTGCTGTGACTCCCTGGCATGACAGACCACAACCGCAAACTGTGAGCCAAACCAACCCTTTCTCCTCTAAGTTGCTTTTGTCAGAGCTACAGGGAAAGTAGCTGAGACGGTGCTTTTTGTAATCAGCAGGCATCTACACTCCGATGACGTCACATAGCTAGATGGTCCCTTTGCTGTTGGGCACTGAATGTTTCAGAAACCAAGCACAACTCACTTCCAGTATCATGGGAGGCTTGAATTCAACCTTGTTTGGGCCTCTTTCTTTAAGAAAAAACTGTCATTCTACTGATTATTTTTATTGATTTAAGCCCCTAAAGAAGAAATACATGGTGTTAGTTCATAATTTTACTTAAAATATTTTTAAAAGAAATAATATATTATAAGCATAAATTATATTGTGCTGTATGTTGGTGAAACTAAATGCTTGTTATTTACTCTTTGTGGTCCCTCTGTTGTGGTTCAGAATTTCACATCGTTTTGTTTATTCATTTACCTAATGGGACATTATTTTCCCTCCGTGATTTGAGTAAAAGTGGGGCTATTTAGGTTATCAGTTTTTTTTTTTTTTTCAGATTTGTTGCAAATGTTTCCAGTCTTCTTTCTGGCTTTGCCCGTTTTTGCCTTATAACATAAACAAATTTTCCAAAGTATCTTTGGAAGCACCCAGGCCTTGAGTCACAATATTTATGATATTTTCCTTTGATAGTTGAACTTAGGATTTTTTTTCACTTATCAATAGGTTTGAGAAATAGTTATTTTGTTTTTAATCTAGTATTTAATTTTTTTCGGTTTTTCAAAACAGGTTTTCTCAGTAGCTATAGAGCCAATTCTAGAACTCACTCCGTAGACCAGGCTGACCTCAAACTCAGAGATCCTCCTGCCTCTGCCTCCCGAATGTTGGGATTATAGGCATGCGTCACCACCACCTAGCTAATGGTTTTATAACAAACTTTTCATTTGAAACTTGTTTTGGAAAAACTAGTGAAATAAAGATACAGACTTGGTTTTCTCTCTCAAAGAACTAACTTATTTGACTGATTCATCATTGTACAATTCTTGTGTTTTCATGTGTGTTTTGGCCAGATTTTATCTGCATTGGGATTGCAAACTATTTCAGGCTAGGACCAAACGGAGTTAATTATTGCACCTTTATGTTTAGAAGCAAACATATTTATTCTTTTGTCACCCCCAAAATGCTTAAGCAATTCAGGCCTCATTCTTTTTATTAATTAAATTTATTTTTTGGAACAATCTTTTCTCATTTTACATACCTGAGCACTCTTCCACTCTTTATGAAAGTCTCTCCCCAAATTCCTTTGAGTTTGTGCCTTGTTAAGCCATAACTTTGAAAGCATAATTTGCTGTTATTTTTCTAGTTGCTATAATTAATTACATGTCACAAAACAATTTAAAGAAGGAAGGGTTTCTCTGACTCACAGTTTGAAGGGAGGTGGGGGAGGCATCTTGGCAAGAGTGTGAGTTGACTGATTACATTGTGTCGTTAGTCAGGAAACAGAGAGAAGACAGGAAGTGGGACCAGGATAAGGGTCTTCAAGTGCCCACCCCCACCAGTGACCAAGTGTTCAAACACAGGAGCTTTCAGGGGATGGTCCACATCTAAATTACAGTCGGTATCTTCAAACATTCACATTCCCACTTAAGAATGCATGTTTCCATATATTCAACTTTTATATCTTTTGGTAAAATTCTATGCTTTTGCTTGTGTGGTTCTCAGTTTTCTTGTTAAATTTTCTCTGTCCACTTCAAATTTTCTCCTGTTTTTATAAATGGGTCGCTCCCCCCCCATTATATCCCGTAATGGATTATTGCCAATCCTGGAGCTTAAATCGGGATCTGCGGATATTTATCTGTATTCAACCATTTCGTTCATTAACTTTCTCATGATGTTTATACATATGAGGCCTTGATAATAATAATGATTTTCCCTCACCTTTTTCTGCTGTCATAATATCAAGTCTTTGGTCCATACTTTTATTTCATTATCTAGTTTTTGTAAGGCTAAGTTCAATGCCGTCTATTTATCCCAGTCTTGATTTTAAGGGGATTACACTTAATGTTCAATAAGGATAATACTGGGTATTTATCTTTCTGAGAATTGCACTTTTCTAGATTTCGGTTTCTTTTCTTTTTTTTTCTTTCCTTACTTTCTTTTATGCCCCCTGCATATGTGTATTGTGAGTGTGTATGCATATGTGTCCAGGACCTGAGGATGCTGAAGAAGGCATGGGATGCTCTGACACTGGAGTTACAGGCAGTTGGAAGCTGCTAAACATAGATGCTAGGAACCAAACTTTGGTCCTCTGGAAGAACAGGAGAAGCTCTTACCTGCTGAGCTGATTATGGCCCCTCAAGTTCTTTTTTAAAAAATTGCAAGTAATAAGAGTTATGATGTTTTCATACATAAATATGGTACATTTGGATCATGTTCACCTCCTCGTAACCTCTCTTGAGCCTCATTCTTGCTGGTTCACTTTCTCTTTCCAAATTCTCCCACCTCCGCTTTTATGTGTTATTTTTATTAAAAATCTAGATTCTACATATGAAGGAAAATAAGATCTATTTGGCTTTCTGAATCTGCCTTATCTTACGTCATAGGATCTCTAGAACCATTTACTGTTGGGAGCCTGGTCAACCCAAGGCTTTCTCAGAGACCCAGATGAAAGAACAAAAAGACGGTGAGTTCCGTGTCCTTGTTCAAGGGTGGACTTGGAAAGGTCAAGGCTGGGGCTCAGGCCTGGGCCTCCAAGGGGTTATAGTTTCAGTTCCTAGGAGCATGACTTTCCCTCAGGAAGAGACTAGAATTATCAGCCCTAAGTCTCTGAGTACTCAGTCTAGGATGCACTTGAGATGCCCTGTGTTCCCTTTGTGCAACATCGTGTGATCAACTTCCTGCTGATTTCACCCCATTGTATGATGGCTCCGTCCCCCACTCCTCACCATTGTATATAAAATGCTGTACTTCTTAATAAACTTGCTTGTGCAAAACCTCCTGACCCCAGCTTTCCTCTCTTCTTTATTACTCCTCATCCCCTGTTTCTCTCTCAGAAACCTGTCACTGAAGAATGACCTGCTGGTCTAGGTCAAACCACTTTTCTGAAAGGTACATAATTTTGTTCTGAATTTCTAAAGAACCAGGCATTGGCGTGAAATATTAGACTAACCTTTCAACACATAATGGGATCTAGCTAAAAGATTTTCTTAGGTGCCCATAATATTGTTGTTAATACGTTTCCTCCTAATATTCAAGTATCCTTTCATCCCAGTTAAAACTGCAGGTTTACAGTGTGACAAGTTCAGTTAGCTTTGCCCTTATTCTGGGCTTTGGAATGTGAATTCCAAACTGAAATTGCTGTGTCATTTGGGCATGTGCTTAATCCTTCAAAATAATTAATATAGAGGAAATTATTTCCTCATAAGGAGAATTATTTCCTGACAAAATAATTTTATCTATGTCCTTAATTGCTCCCACTCCAAATCTTGTAGGAAGAGGTTTAGCCAAAACCTCTATCAGGGAGGAAAATACAACCTGGACAAAATCAATGATTTTTATAGCTGCAGATTAACTTTTATTGCTCCCAAGAATAGAAAAAAAACAAAAAAACCTTCCTTGGTTCTTAAAAGATAGACTCCCTGACTGTTGACCAAAGCCTTGGCCGCCATCTGAACAGTGTTTCTCATAGTGTCCCTATGCAGCTGATGGGACATTACAGATGCAAAAGAGCAATAACAGTGCCGTCAAAGTGGGGACACAGAAAGGCACAAAGGGAGACGAGCAATGAAATGCAATTGGGGTGTGACATTCCAAGCAGCATCAGGTGGATACAGGGTGTGGTTTTCAGGACTTCTGTAGATAGGTAGATCTTTGCAAGGCACAACTGGGCTTTTGAAAAGAAAAGAACAGGAGAAGTTTAGAAGGTGTTGGTCCCTCTCTGCCAAGAATCAGGGTGCAAAGTTTCTGTGTCAATACCATATGTTCTGAAGCTCAACCAAGGAGAACAAGAGCTGTCATCCTCTTACAGGTCATCGTCTGAGTGGATGTCTGATGCTCTGTCTAAACTACTCCCTCGTGACCCATCTTCAGCTGAGCTGGGGTCAGAGGAGTACAGGAGAACGTGCTGCGAGGACGCTTGCCTTAGAGTGTCTTCCTGCGCGCCAGTGTTAACCTTGTGGCTGAGCCTCTGATGTTCCCGGCTGTCATTCTTCTCCCTGTGGTTCTTCAAGTCTGCCTATGATTTTGTTTTCCTTAGTCCCACACATTCTTTGGCCTGTGTCAGCTTTGGGTTAGTGATCTGTTGTTTTCATCCTTTCCCTGATGCAGGCCTCATCCCCGGTCCTAGTTCCGACGGCTTTATTAGACAGATGCCTCAGTTGCTCTGACTGCTGGCTCGGCACTCTGGGCTGCATCCTTGGAGCTGTCTCTTCAGCTCTGAAGCCTGCAGTTCAGTTTAGCCCACATCTGGGAGCAACCCAGATCTCCAGGGCCCTGGCCCACAACCAGGCTCCTGGCCTGACCTCATACTGAGATGAGAGACCAGGCATAACGCCCAGTGTGACTGGTGCAATCTACCAGGCTACACTCTAATCAGATCGCCGCTGCCCACAAACCCTCGACTGAAATAGAGTTCAGACAAGCTTCTGCCAGTTTTCTAGGGATTCTCAGCAGTTGCCCTGCATCTATGGAAGCATTTTCAGACAAGCAGAGTGGAAGTGCCCTCGCATCCTACCACAGAGACAGTTACGGAACCAATGGGCTTCTTGTCTAGAATATTCTGTCAGGCGTTTGTCTACTGTGCCTGAGGCAAGGCCTTCTATGAGGCTGAAGACAGAAAAAAATAGCCATTTGTTAAACCACAGCATAGACTCAGCATAGGGAGCCTTCCTATGTCCTCTTGGCATTGGCAATGGCCTGGTGTGAACTTGATTTGACTTCCTGTCAGTCATAAAGGTGGAGCGCTGCTGTGCGAACATGGGCATTTATTCTGTCACTTGTATTATTTTTAATAAAATTCTGATTGGCCAGTAGCCAGGCAGGAAGTATAGGCCGGGCAACTAGGCAGGAAGTCGAGGTGGGGCAATGAGAACAAGAGAATTCTGGGAAGAGGGAAGCTCAGTCTCCAGTCGTGACCCAGTTGCAGAGGAAGCAAGATGTGACTGCCTTGCCAAAAAAGATACCAAGCCAGGTGGCTGACACAGACAAGAATTATGGACTGATATAAGAATTAATTAATTAGAAGCCTGAGCTACTGGGCCAATCAGTTTATGATTATTATTGTAGACCTCTGTGTATTTCTTCTTTTTACTAATTTATTTATTTTTTAAAGATTTCTGTCTCTTCCTGGTCACAGCCTCCCATTTCCCTCCCCCTCCCCCAATCAAGTCCCCCTCCCTCATCAGCCCTTGGACCTCTGTGTATTTCTTTGGGACTGAACGACTGCAGGACCGGGTGGGACAGAAACCCTGGTCAACAGAGAGCTACTTTCTTAACATCTACAGGAAACCATAAGAAGGAAGTGGAGGGAAAAAAAAACACATAAAAGCACCTATGGTTCTAGACTTCCAATTTATATATAAATGACCTCAATTGTGTCATGGGAGATTTAATTTGCATATAGGATGTGTTGTTATTTAGGTAACAGTTAATAGGATACCAGAATCCTCTTCTTGAGACTGAAGATAGAGAGGTGAATATGGGAATGGGAAGAGTTTTAAAATACTTTTTTGGTCAGCAGAGAATAGCTTTAGTCTAAATGCAGAGGAAGAAGAAAACAAATTAGACCAACTATTAATACCAATGTTTCCATCTTTAACATGCAGAGTCTGGTGGCTTCTTAAAATAAGAAGCCATTTGCGACCTAAAAGTTGGTCAGCACCAATACCTACGGATCATCCTAAAAATAGAAGTGAACCTCTCTCCCCAGGAGTATACTACATGCATTTTAATAGCTAGATCATATAAGGAAATCAGCTTGTCTATTATTAAAATAGAAAGACTGAGTGTTAGAACACTAATTTGGAGCAGAATGATTATGCAAGACAGATTCTGAACATGGGAGCAATAATTCTCCTTTGAAAAGGAAAATAATTTAATAGAATTCAACATGTTAGCAGACCTGTCGTGGGATGCTAAATAGGGAGATGGAACTGGGGAAAATGTGAGAGACCCAGTGGATATATTCAGATTTGAGCTATACATTGTGTGTGTGTGTGTGTGTGTGTGTGTGCGTGCGTGTGTGTGTGTGTGTGTGTGTGGTGTTCATAGCTGCAGTAAAAGTCACTGAGAAATGAAAGGCAACCATGAGAGATTACTTTTTTGTAACCAAAGAAAAACTTAAGGATGCAAGAAATTTCTCAAGCATATTGTGCAAATTTGCCTTCTAAGGAAGCTTTTCAGATGTTCAAGCTATAATCCCACACATGGGAAGACCCTTGGAAAATCCTTATTTTAGGAAGTCAAGTTCAAAAAGGAACAAGGAAGATGAATTGTTCTCCAAAGGTATTTAGTCGCACTCACGTGGAAGGCGTATTGTGTGGATTGGCTGGAGTACACGGGCTTTAACGCTGTTCACGATCCAATGTCCTTGCCCTCACGGTGCAGTTGCATGGAGAGCTGCAATCAGCAGGAGAGACAGTGGGGAAAGGGAAGAAATTCACTGCGTGGTGACTTTGTAACAGTTGCTGCTGTAGGCAACCAACAGAATCCTAACCCACTGACAACTCTTGAGAAGAGGCCTCAAAACTGTTTCTCCACAGACAAGAACACTGAAGTCTTTATTCTCATTATTTGAAGGTCAATGAGTGTTTGACATTGCTGGGTGGCTTAAGACATAGATAGTCGTTATGAGCCACTTGTTCTGTACTTTGTCTGTGGCAATGGCTGCTTGGCTTGAAGGAATCCGCTCTTTCCTGTTCAGTTAACTGAAAAGTTCAGGGCAGTCACATTTGTTCTTCTAGTTTTCCCCAACCAATTGTGAGCCCCGGCAATGCTTTGTGTGGAGGCTCTGGCTTTGTCTTCCCCATTGGATGTCAGGGGCTGATTCCCCCCCCCCCCCCCCCCCCCCCCCCCCCCCGCNCGCTGTACTCACTAAAGCTGAATATGGATCCAAAGACAAATTTGACTTTATTCTAGACACGCAGATAAACAGGGACAAACTATATGAAGGAAAACAGCTACGTCCCCACAAACAAACCCAGAGCACAGCCCTGAACAGCTTCGAGTGCTCCAAAATCCACCTTGCATCTCTTCCATAAGAGAGTTTTCCACACATTGAATTCTTCCTCTTTATACTGAAGAGAATCTCTCGTGGGCGTTTTCTCCACCTCATTTCCACCCCAGCAAGAGTGCTAAGTGACATGTGCCTTCCCCCCCGCCCCCCTGGAGCTACCCATTTGGCTTGAGGCCTCCTAGATTCCCCTGAATCTGTCTGGGGAAGCTTTTTTCCTTGTCCATTTAAGCAGAAAGATTCTCCCAGAAGTTGAATGTTCACTGAGCCAGTGTTTCTCAGTTCCAGCCTTCCATCTGGACTTCTAAAGGTTCCCTTTTGCTAGCTAAGATCCCGAGGCCATGTTGGCTGTAAGCTGTTATTTCCAAATGCCTTCCATGATCCAGGAACTGTGCTAGACACTGGGATATGACAGATGGACACATCTTTCTTGTTTTCCCAACAGAAGTGAACTTTGCATAGAGTTCACCTCAAATTTGTAGGCACTTCCAAGCTGTGCTAGGACTAGGTACTTTTATTTGGGAGTATATGGGAAGTGTGCTTATAAGAATGCTTCTAGTTAGGAACAAGTGACTCTAACTTAAGATGGATTCTTTGAAAAGAAAGCAGTGCATGGCCCACAATGGAAGGAAGGCTGTCCTGGCTGCGAGACACCATTTCTGACTTGATTTCTTTGAAATTACTTGGCTTTGCCACTTCTGTGTGTTTTGTAATTAGACTAATCTCTTCTGTGGTTTCTGAGCGGTCACGAAGGGTCTCCAGACCATGTTCTCACGTAGATGCCTCTGTGACCAGAAATGTAAGCACCTTAATGTCATTTACCACGGCTGTTGCTGGGGCCCCTTGGCAGAACTAGTTTGGCTCAATCTGGGGAAGTTAGATACTGCATACTCAGAATGCTCAGATAGTCGGATTAGCTTGGCTCAGGCCAGCAGGGGCCTGTAGGCCCCCAGACCCTTTTGCCTGGGCAAATATCCCTCCACAATCCAGTGTCAAATGGGGGGGGGGAGGGAGAGAGAGAGAGAGAGAGAGAGAGAGAGAGAGAGAGAGAGAGAGAGAGAGAATGAGGCTACTTTCTAAAGCTCATAACCAGAGTAGATCTTAGTTTGCCGTGGGAGTCCCACCTTGGGCCAGTATTTCTGGAATATATATGATAGGAGGAAGATGGCAGTAGAGTCTGGGGTTACACTGGGGAAACCAAGAAAGAGCAAGGGAAGCCTTCTGCCAAGGGGAAACTTGTGTTTGGCAGATGGCTGATGTTATCAGGGCGCCATTATAAGGATATTCCCCCTGGTCCAGCAAGCAACATATCTGTACTTGAATCTGTGAAACTTTGAAAGAAATGATTAGTTTCGCCAGGAAGGATATGTAGAAGGTCCCAAAGACAGCATTTGTGTGGCATAGCTATTTCCTCCTAATTGAAACACTCTCTCCTAGTGAAACGTGAGAGCATTGAAAAGCTCAGCATGTTACTGGAATTTAAGAGCCACGGGAAGCTCACAGGGTTCTAAGTTTCACGAAACTCCACCTGGAATTACTTAAGCTGACATAACTTCTGGAGCCAGAGTTTTCACTTACAGAGCTGCCTGCGAGGTGTGCAGGGAACTTTAGGGATGCAGCTTTCTTTGGGCATCGTGTGTGCTAAGGTGGGCTTTGCATGATTCAGCTGCTTTGAATCATCCTCACCCCTGCAGGTGAACCTCAGAACCTCACTGGATCATTACACCAGACTTCAGTGAGAGCATCTTTGGTCTATAGTTGGTGCTCTACCTTGAGCGGAGGGATAGATAGTCACATCTCCCCTGAAAAGTCACAGAACAGTGTTTCCATTTTGCAGGGATTTAGTGCTCTTTAATTTTGTTACAATTTTTAAAGGACCTTGCTATTGAGCAAAAGAAATGAGTAGACTCATGTCTGACAGAAAGGGACGATTTCTGACCCTAAAATCATAGAAGTTCCAAATCCTTGGGACATATCAACTACCTTTCCAAGTCAAGACACTGCCTCTTTTGGGTAACACACATTAAAATTGCATTTATTAGTCTTTATTTTAATCGGTCATATAAAATAATGTTCACATTCTTTCCCTTCTTGATTTCCACCGTTGAATCACTAAATCCTAAAACAAGCCAGCAGTTCTGCATCTATCTGGAAGTTCTGTTTTGTTGTGCCATGTTTCTGGAGTCACGTATCCATGATGTTCCAAGCTCTTCTGTAAAGTAGGGAGAAAAATTATTTTAGCATTCTGCATGGGGCTGTATTGCCAAATAAAGGAAAGGACACCACATTTTTAAGCTGGAGACTCCCTCAATACAATCAGGAGAGTGTAGGGTGTGTTTATATGTGAGGACCCTCGGATGGGTGCTGGGAGGACGAACAGTAGAGGTGACAGAGGTTGAGTGCCTGTTCAAGCGTGATTGGTCTTTCCTTGCCGTTTCCTATTCCCTGTCCAGGCTTTAAACCCTTTTTTTTTCTCCTTCAGGTAATAGAAGATGTGTGAGCAGTCTACAGATTCTTCTGCGGTGTAACGAGTGCTCCTTCACGGGGACATCCTTACAGTCTGTGTGCTCATTATCATGTGCTCATTGCTATCCCACTTTTTGTGGGGGGAAGTTTTTGGTTTCTAGAATGTAAGAGGATCCTCCGGAAAGGATTTCTATCCCGTTGCTACTGGGGGACGCAATTTGCATGCCTACCAGTCATATAGTAAACTGGTGTCATAATTGTGCGTCTGTTTTAAATCAGTTATGCAAAATAACAAAGTTTGGGGATGCAAATATCTACAGCATGCTTTACCTAAAATTTGTTAAACAAGTGTGTTTATCCCTCCTCCATGTCTACATTCTCTTGATTCATTTAAGCTATAGCAACATCTTCAGCAGTCCCCTGCCACGGATGGTAAGTGAGATTTATCCCTGTGTTCCCTCAGAATCATAGTGCAAACCTTTGGGGGAGTCGCATTGTTTGGATCTCGCATGTCCCTCAAAGGCGCACGTGTTAAAGGACTGTTCTAGAAGGTAGCCCTATTGGACCAAGTGAGAAGTCACTGGGCGACAGAGAATGGCCTGAAGGGCCCTGGACTAGGCCTTGTTCACTTTGCTCCCTGGATCATGGTGATGTAGGTGCTCCCATGCTCCCACTATTTGACGACCCAAAACCAGTATAGTGTATCAGAGGCTGGAACCTCAAAGGCTGAGAGGCAAACAGACACTTTCTTTTCACGAGTTGGCGGTGCTAAGTTGCTGTGTTGAAGAGTGGACGGTGCTTCCACCATTAGATTTGATTTTTCCAGTCCTGGACTTTGTCTTCTATTCTTCTCTCGAAAATGTTACCAATCATATTGTTCTCACAGTTTCTTTATTGATGTTGTTTTTGTTTTTTGTTTGTTTGTTTGTCTTGAGACAGAGTCTCACTATGTACTCTTAGTTGGCCTTGAACTTGCAATGTGAGCAGGCAGCCTTTAAATCACAGAGATCCACCACCAGGCTCTACCTCCCCAGTGCTGAGATTAAAGGTGTGACCCACCTCAGCCAACACTCATGCTTATCTTAAGAGAACAGGAGGGTAAGTATTTGAGAAAAGATCATTAGAATGTTACCATTTAGAAAAACACTTCTTGGGGTGGTCTTTGAAAGCCTGTCTGGCTCTTGTTTTGGTTAAATGTTTTGCTGTTTGCCACAATTTACGGTGGTGCTGCGAGATGATTGGACGGCATAAACATTAACCCACTCAGGTGGACATCCTCCCTGTATATTCTTAACAAATTCAATGGGACCTGAGAATCCCGAGTCTCAGAATTCCAGAGTTGCAAGGAGGGGCAGCCAGAGGTTGAGGACTGGGCACATTCTCTTCATTGCATCCTGAATGGTGGCACACATGTAGCCCTGCATATCACTGTCACTGGCCGGCCACGTGGTCCCTTCCGGCGTCTATGGCTCTCAGCAAAGCCTGACTGTTCTTCTCCAGCACACTTACATACAATGTTTACATATGTGTCCGCACCGCCAAGCTTTTACCCCCGCCCCCCCCCCCGCCACCATTCAAACATGCAGGCTGTTTACTCGCATAAAGTACATTGCAGGAGCGGTTGTGCCTGCGAGTTCCACCCACTGCAGCCTCCAATGGCGCCGCGCTTTGTCTCTCACCCCGAGTCACCATTACAAGAGAGATGATTGCGCAGTGGGCACTTGCCCCCAGGGCCCTTTCAAAGCCTGTGAGTTCCTTGTGAGCGCAGAGAAGCAGGGTCTCCTATTTAAGGATGTCCTGCTTCTCACTGCGTCCCTTCCGGTGGTCGAGGATGGGGGGGGGGTGATAGGAGGGCGACGCCCTGCCATGCCAAGGCAGAGTAGGTGCTTGGGTGTGGCCTCGAAGATGAATTTCAGTTAGTGGTCCAGCCCCAGAACTTAGGTGAGGCTGAGGTTGGGGTTTCTTACCCTCTGCAGGAAAAGGCATTCCTGGGAACACAGCAACATTCTCGCGGCTTTCTCTTTTAATATTAGTCAATTCCCCCAGTTTTGCTGCCTGGTCCTTCCTGGTTGGGAACACACATACACACCCCGCGCGCGAAGTTGCTTCTACTATGCCCCAAGTTTCTTCTCGACTGTCTACCAGCATGGAGACCGAGGTAGGGGAATGATAAGCTCCTGCCTACTTACTTCCTGAAAGTCAAGTCAAAACTGACCAGCTCCAGGTCCAGAAACCGACCAAAAGCCTTGCTCTCTGAGCACTGGCTTCCAATGATCAACAATTTCCTTGTGCCTTCCGGGGGCCCGGCCCAAAGGGCGGCCAAGTGCGCAAGGCACAGTCACACCCGGTGACTAGTTCAGCACTGGCGCCTTTCTCTTTTCCTGGGCTACAGACTTCTCCAAAAGTCCGCACCTCCTTCCCGGGACCCGCACCTCAGCGGCGCCTCCGCATCACACCAGGAGCTCGCCCAGCCTTGCACAACGCTCTCCTCCCCCGCGCGCCGTAACTCCCTCCCAGCGCGTCGCTTGTACTCTCGCCACGCCGCCGCCCGCCACTGCAGCATCAAGGGGAGGAGGAGGCGGAGGAGGACCGCAGCGTGGCAGCCCGGAGCCACTTTCCCGCCCCTCCTCTCTTCGCTGCCTCGTTCAAAGGAGTCACCACTGAGCGCGCTGCAGGAGAGAGTGGCAGACCAAGGCGGCTCCGGGCAGCAAGTGAAGGGGTGCCCGCGCGGCGACGGCTGCATTGCAGACACGGCTCAGGGCAGGGGGACTCCAGCAGCTGAAACGGTGAGTAAGGAGGCCCCCGCAATCTTGGCGAAAAATCATTCTCTGCCAGACTCCCCTTCTGGACCGGGAAACCGAGGGTTGCAGTCAGGGAACTTTTTGCAGCCTTGCAGAAGCGCAACTAGCTCAACTTTGCCGGCTCTGGCCCCAGGAAAGCGGCTGCAGGTGGGGAAGGCTGCTCGCTGGCCCCTGTGTTTGGATGGGGAGAGGGAAATCTCACGGAGGCAGCAGAACGACCCCAGGTTTACTGGGCTGTGGCAAGTCAAAGGCGCGCTATGCTTGGGATTCCGGGGCAGGTGGGTGGGCAGCAGCAGGCGTTCAGGGTTGCTCCTGCAGGCGTCTCCAGGTTTCTTTACTGCAGGGTGGGGGAGAAGGGGGCTTCAGGAGGGCCAGGAGAGACTATTCAAATCTGGTAGACAGGAGTGCCCGCCATCACCAAGCCATCACTGCAGCCTCAACTTTTCTGCGGGGATCCCTCTGCAGATGTGCGGGTGACGGGAAAGCATGGGGAGTCGCGGTCGACTCTACGGGAGGCTAATAGAAACCCCGTGAATGTTCAAACTCTTCCACAAATCCCCCCAAACCCGCGAATAGCATCTGTACGCCCGCACCAAAAGGCTGAGAGCAGGGAAGTATGCGGGCTGTGGCCCTTTGTAAGAATCCCCACTTCTTAACACTGCACCTCCATTCAGCAAAACGCTATGGAGCGTCCACTATGCGCCTGGCGCAGCAAAGCGCATCTAAGAGTGAGAGGTTCTTGGGAGAAGGAACGTCCCCAATAAAAATGATGGTGATGATGATGGTGATGATGATGATGATGATGACGACAGCAACAACTTCTACTACCGAGGTCTCTTGATTTAAAGCCAACAGGAAAATGGGGCGACAGCCCACCATTTTCTCTTGGTGGACTTTCCCCCTTCAAACTGGGTCTAAATTGGGAGTACTTTCTCCCGCGTAGCTAGGACTCCTCTGACTGACCCGGGAAGATTATAGAATACCGGAATGAACTTGACTCGGGCAGCCAGCACCCCATCACAGATGCAAAGAACATCTCCGTGGGCGTGCGGGAACCTCAGGCGCCACGCGCGGGGGCGGAGAGGGAGGAGCTGAGTCACCAGCTCTGGAGGTACCGCCTGGACTACGAGAGCGAGGGTGGGGGGCGCTCGCGTCACCCTCTACGTGTGGGCGTGATGTAAATGCTGCCCCGAGATGGGGCGGGCGCAGCGGGAGGGAGGGCTAGGAGACCCAGTCTGTCTGGGAGTGCGTGTGTGCGTCAAAGGCTCCGGAGTGATGGATGCCCCGCGGCGCGCCCTGTGCAGAAAGCAGCAGACTGGGGGACCAGGGTGGGAGGATAGACTGCGGCAGGGGCGGCAGAGAAAGCCAGGCAGGACAGAGGCTGCTGGCAGGCGAAGGGCTCCGCAGTGCGCCACAGTGAGAGCCCTGGGAAGGTTCCAGGGCTCCCCTGGGTACCCAGAGATGAGGCATCTTTTAAGTCTCAGAGGGATGCCCTGATATTCCTTTCTCCCGCCGGACTCCTTTCCTTCCTGCTTGACTACAGAATTTTTTTAAAGTTTTTTTTTTTTTTTTTTTTTTTTTTTTTTTTTTAAATATAAAAACTAAGATTATGCAATACCATTGAGTACAATTTTTGTTAACTTTGCTTTCTAAATATTTCCAAAGTGACTAAAGATGTATCAATTCATTTTTTTTTTTTTTTTTTTTTTAGTTTAATTCTTAGTGAGAGCCAGTATCTCAGAGCCAACTCATTTTATCTTAGAGAGCTTCAAAAGGCCTAAGGCTCACCACAAGTTTCAAGCGAAAGCTTCCGAGTTTGAGTTCATCAGGTTCTTTAACACCAGTCCGTTTCTTGAGGCTTTAGGCATAGGCCTGGTGTCTAAGTGGAATTTGAGAATGGCTTAGTAAATAACGTGGCGCATTTTTTTTTTGCCACGAAAATGCGTGCTAAAAGCACTGCTGATTTTGTGCTCATTGATGGAACATTAAAAATCCAACCTTTTTTTTTTTTTTCTTTAAGACCATATTCTGGGAAGTCGATAGCAAAGCCTTGATTGAGTGAGCCCAAATCTGCAGTGTGTGTGACAAAAGGAATAAAGGGGACGGCAGACTAGCAAGGGAGAAAGGGGAAAGGGAGAGATGTAGTTATCAGGAAACCTAGACAAAGATCTGGCTGCCCAGTGTCTCCAGAGACGCTGGTACCTTACGGGCTGCCATCCGTCCTCCAGAGCATAGAATGGTGAAAACCAGCTCACAGCAGACCTCTTTCTCCTCACAGAACTGTGTTCAGATGCCTTGGAAGCATAAACTATGTAGGAACAGAAAACAGGAAATAAACCCCTTCCGGGGAGAAGAAAACAGTCTTTAAAAAAAAAAAATTATGGGGACTTTCTCAGCACTGTTACCTTAATGGAATTCGGCGTTCAGTGTCAACACACGCCAACACCGGTCTTTTCTTGGCACTAAACTAAAAGCAAACGCCATTAGCTGCTGTCTGGAGAAGGCGGGAGGGGAAGGAAGGGTAGGAGCACATCTGACTGCTCTGGGTGATGGAGTGGACAAATAAATCGGCTTGTCATGGCTCTGTGGCAGGGAAAGTTGCTTATCCAGCCTGACCAGTAGCTTAACCTAAGAGCTTTTAGGTAAAAATTGTGCTTGTTCAGTCAGTTCCTTCAACGTAAATGATGCTTCAGAGACCAAGGTGCAGTTCCTAACCTCAGGGAGATTACCAAAAAGATGTCACGATATGCCAGATGTCACATGACCACCAAAAAACCCATTTTCTTTCTTTTTTTGAGGGGCGGGGGTTGAGACAGGGTTTGTCTGTAGCTTTGGAGCCTATCCTGGAACTAGCTCTTGCAGACCAGGCTAACCTCAAACTCACAGAGATAAAAACCCATTTTCTTATGATGAAGAATGTGAGCTCTTATTCTGAAATAAATTTGTTGATGACAATTTTTTTTATAGAAACATCTGATTTGTCAGTGTGTCATCTTGGCCAGCTCACTCTTGCTGTTCATCTCACCACACCTAGTGGGGGATTTCTTGGGATGGTCAAAGTGAAAATACTATTTAGAGTCTATGCAGTTGCATTAGGGGAGAAGCCACAATCCACCAATATCTTGTCCTGCTTCCTGGTGACTGGGCTTTCTGTCTGGCACAGGCTCACGGAGCACATGTCTGTTTAAACTGATCCTTTAGTTCAAGTCTGTTTGCTAGCATCTGAAAGGCAGGTCTCCCTCCTTCCCTCACTCCTTCCCTCCCTCCTTCCCTTCCTCCTTCCCTCCCTTCTTCCCTCCCTCCCTTCATCCCCAACTATATGCAGTTTTCATACATTACTGCAGTGGTTTTGTATTTCTTTTCCTTTTAAAAATCTCTTTACAATTGAGAATCCCATGTAAAAATTTGCTGCAGATTGAGAGTCTTTCTCGAGACAGCTAAGGATAACAACAGGATGAGGGTACCATTTTAACTCTTGATAGAAATACCTTAAGAGTATAAGAAGACACCAATTTTTTTATTATCACAAACACTTTCTCCACCATGAGGGCCAGTTAATAACCATTGCATATCACAACTGCTTACATTCTTGAGCAAGTAGGTAAATAAATAGATTGGGTGAATTGGGTAAGTTGGTCCTTTCTAGTCTTAAAATATTTCAGGCCAGGAAATAGGAAAGTAGATGATGAGTTATATTTTGAATTTGAATTTTGTTTATAAGTAGAACATAAGACATATTTTTATTAACTCATTGACTTTTACATGGAGCTCTATTTTTGTAGAGAAAGTGGCCCATTCAATTCTGTGTTGCACCCTTTAGAATATGTGTAGCCTAATTTCTAATACAGCCATGTTTAATGCTTAAATTGTGCATTACATTGTTATTTTCTTTATTTATTCTGTTATTTTCACAATTAAAATGGGATAAATATTTCACTTCTTCATCTTTTAGTTTTGCAGATATCCTATGGAGTACTACTACTTTATGTGGGGTTTTCCCACTTTTAAAAGCTGTGCTGAAATAAATATAACATAATGTAGTATTACCATCTTCGAGGTACAGTTTAGTGCCATCAGCTACATTAGTATTAAGGCTGTTGTGCCCTCATCGGCACCACCATTCAGAAATTCTCTCTCACCTCCCAAAACTCCAACCCTGCACCACTTGAATGATAGTTCCCCGTTCTCTTTCTAGCTGCTAAAGTCCAAATGCCACCCTTTGTCTCTATGATTGTGACTAATATTTTATATAAATTGTGTGTCATTTACCTTTTTGTGACTGTCTTATTTCTCTTGACATAATTTCCAAATATTTCTCCATGTTTTAATATGTTTTAGAATTTCCTCCCTCACTAAGGCCAAATGATATCCCATTGTGAACATAGATTACGTTCTGCTGGTCTATTCAGCTGTGGACACTTGAGCTACTTTTATATTTTAACTATTATGAATTCTGATCTCCCAACTTGGTATATAATTGTTCTTTTGAGACCATGCTTTCAATTCATTGGAGCATATATCCAGAAATAGAAATGCTATATCATATGTTCATTATATTTTCATGTTTTTAGGAACTGGTATATTAGCATCTACAGTGGTCATAACATTTACATTTCCTTCTAAAACCGTGGTTCTCAACCTTGTTAGCGCTGTGACCCTTTAACACAGTATCCTCATGTTGTGGTGACCTCCAACCATAAAATTATCTCTTTTACTACTCCATAAATGTAATTTTCTATTGCTATGAACTATACTACAAATATCTGCATTTTCTGATGGTCTTGGGTGACCCCTGTGAAACAATCACTCAGCACCCAAAGGGATCATGACCTACAAGTTGAGCAGTGCTGTTCTGCAATGAACAAGGGTGCCAGTTTTTTTCTCTATAACCGGTATCTCTTGTTTTCTTGTTTGTTGTTCCTACTTACAGGTACTTACACATACATGTGTGTATGTACTTGGAGCCCAGAGGTCAGGGTTCGGGTCTTTTCAGTTATGTTAGCTGCACCCTGTTTTGGGGGACTGATCGCTCACTAACCCTGGTGCTCACTGGTTCAGCTAGACTGGCCAGACAGCTCCATGGATCTTGCTGTCTCCACCTACCCAGTTCTGGGATTCTATGTCCTTTTGTGTGGGTTTAACGTCCAGGGTCAAGGAGCCCCTAGGCCTAGGGCATACTGAAGGTCTGCTTGTCACGGAAGCACTCACGTGACAGGGGGGACACGGCAGCTCCCTCACTTCTTTTTATGGCAGGAAATCCACTGGTCATAGCAGTAGCCTCACGCCTCTGTCACTTCCCTGAAGACCCAAGTTGTTAATACTGTCATTCTGGAGACGGAATTCCAGATATGAGCTGGGAGACAACAACACTTGACCACAGCCGGTGCATTTGCACTAAAATATTGTTTGTTGTTTGCATGACATTATGAATTTAACTTGGCATATTGTATTTTTAATTTGTTAAGTCCAGGCAATCTGTGTATAAAGTTTATTAATTTCACCGTGGCACACGCCTTTAATCCCAGCACTCGGGAGGCAGAGACAGGCGGATCTCTGAGTTCGAGACCAACCTGGTCTACAAAGGGAGTTCCAGGACAGGCTCCAAAGCTACAGAGAAACCCTGTCTCGAAAAACCAAAAAAAAAAAAAAAAAAAAAAAAAAAAAAAAAAAAAAAAAGAAATGAAATGAAAGGGGCTGGATTGAGGGCTTAGTTAGCCACAGTGCTTGATGTGCGAGCAGAGGGACCTGAGTTCGGGTCCTTGTAAAAGGTGTGGTGTGGTTCTTTGCGTGGGTAAACCCAGCATGGGGAAGCTGAGGCAGGGGGATCCCTAGAGTTCACTGAAGTCGTGAGTTTCCTGTTTAGGAAGAGATTCTGTCAAAAGTAAGGTGGAAAGTGATCGAGGAAGACATAATGTTGATCACACACACACACACACACACACACACGCACACAACCATCTCTTTCCCCCTCCTCCCTCTCTCACACAAACACACTCTCTCTCACACACACACACACTCTCCCTCCCACTCTCTCTCACAGACACATACACACACACAAGTATATACATGTGCTTGGCATACACACACCCCACACAAAATGTACACACACATACTCAAAGAGAGAGAAAAAGGAAAGAACTATTTTATATTATTTGAGTACTAGCTTCTTTTCACTAAACTTTAGGAGGTTGAAGACAAGATTAAGGAGAGGCCATTGCTTTGTTTTGTACCCCGAGTTCAAGAAATACTGTCAAATGATTAAAACATGTCACGGGGAGAAAAATAGTACAATCATGATCAGTTTCTTAACTTTGCTGATCTTTCATTCTTTTCTGCTGTGAAAGATGTTTTTTAGCATTTAGGGTTGCGTGTGATGAGGTATAAAATACTCCTGGCATGCTGTTCATAGGCATGAATACTACTGACATATATGAAATCTACTGACATATATGAAATACTGCTAATACATATGAAATAATACTACTGGCATATGTGAAATATTCATAGGCAGGTGCTGTAATTTTAAAGAGGCCTTTTCTACTTTGCATGCTGAGTTTTAAAAAAAGCACCCCTTTTCTTCATGTGATGTTTGTAAAAGGAAGTGCATTCCTTTTCAATGAATGAATCGGCTTCTCTCTTCATTAAAATTGCACCCCCAGAAGCAAACAATATTTCCTGAGATTCTCAAGGCTTTAGCTGTGTGGTTTCAACCACTCTGTTCTCAAAGAGAGTGCATTCCTGGAGCGGTCACACGCTGGGCCCGTGTTCTTAGCTATCTCCATAGGCAGACACACAGCACCTCACCTTAGAAAGGGCTCCCTGTGCTTCATTTAGGACTTGGCTGTCCTGTTGCCTCTTAAAATTCTGAGCAAGGGGCTCCATGCTTTCTCTGGTTCTGGGCCTTCCTAATCATATGATGCATGTGCATATACAGAGAATGTCCACAGAGAATATGTGTGTGCATATTTAGTTTGTTTCTATTATGGCACCGGCCTCTCACTGCTCAGAGACCTTATGATTTTCCCCAAACTGGAGCGCATCAGCAGACACCCAATTCCAGTGTCCATCCCTCTGTGCTGTGCCTGCCTTCTCCTGGCTCTAAGCACCCACTGTGCCAGAGCCAGAGGAGCCTTGGAAGCTTGTGGAGTGCTACCCAAAGTCTCCTTAGGAAATGTGGGCGCATCTCCCTTCCCCAATGATTGCCCTTGTGACTGGGAAGAAAGTGGAGGTATAGGTTCCAGGTGTACCTTTACAGGGATACAGTAACATGCTCCTAAGATTCTGTCTTCTCCAATATTCAGGTTTGAAAATCTACAAATAAGTGGTCTTGGAGGGTTGAAATGTTCCTAAGCAAAGTTCCCAAGATATTTTGTTCTTTGTTTGAAATCTGTCAGGAAGGTCACGTGGCAAGAGCGCCTCTGCTGCATGAAAGAGCCAAACACTCGGCAGCTCATGGATAGGGCGACCTATTTTATCACTCCAAGCTCTGGCTAGCCTCTCTAAAGGCATTTTTTTTCTTTTCCCCATACTGAGAATTGAAACTTGGGCCTCACGCATGCTAGGCAAGCACTCTGTCACTGAGCTACACTCCCAGTCCCAAAGTCGTCCATTTTAATAGTTCTAAGCATACCGTTATGCTCGTTCTTTTTTTTTTTCTTTATTTCTGAATATGTGCTCTTAAGAGATGCTCTGGCGACTCTGGCATTCTCTCCCGAGTTTTCAGCACGTGACTGCGTGCTCTAGTTAATGCACATTAAACACATTATTGGCTGCGCCAAACACTGCAGTAATTTAAACGTTAACATTACTAGCTTTCAAATAGATCGTTGTGATGTGCACATTGGGCTTGTTGTTGGCCACAGCAAGGGGAAGGGAAAATGGAGATCTACTATAGAACCCAGAGTCATGTCTCTGCTTCTGCTCTGACTTCACCTGTGGAGGATTTGCCTCTTCAGAGACTCCTCACCATTCCTTGGAATCCTCAACCTTGGCTCCCTGTTGCCCTTGTTCCCTGCTTGGCTCCCGGTAGTCACGATGATGGATTACCTCCCAGCCTTCTCCACTGCCTCTCTGTGGTATTAATAGAACCTGCTGATGGGACCAGGAGCTCTTCCCGTCCTTGGGGAGAGTAGAGAATGAGTGAGAGCTCGGGGACCGGTGAGAGGACACTTCAAGGGACACAGTGTTCTGTGCTTGTGGTCAATTGTCTCCTCTGATGCAGCCCTATTATCTTAGGATCCTAGAGGGTGTGACACCTTCTTCAGTTAGGAAGAGCTGGTTTCTGGGAGATCTCTTCTTCCCCCTCCCCCCTCTCTAGACATGCTCAGACTTCTCAGAGAATTGAGATGACTCATCAGCACTCAATTATTTGCAATAGTGAAAAATAAATAAATAACATAAATGTCCATCAGAGGCTGATCAGGTCATTTGGGTCATTCAAACCATGAAGTGCTATACTGGCATTGGAATGAATAGAATGAGGGGCAGTAATTAGCAGGAACCAATTTGGATACATGTTAACATTGAAAATTTAACAAGTTTTGACCAAAAGATTGATATGCTTTTATTCAAGAGAAATTGAGATACATTTAAAATCATGGAAAAATAAAGCCCGAATTGGCACCTTTGGGGAGTAAGTTGGAAAAGATCATGTGTGGGAAGGAGACTTATTTTTCCTCCCCTTTGAGCTAAAAGTCAGCATTGTCCAAGGGACCCCCAAAGCATCATAGACTATTGCTCTTTATTTTCCACCTGAGAGGTGGGAGGTTAAGTCCCTATTGCTGAAGACGCCATGTATGTCACACAGGACTCAGAGGACCTGAGCTGGACCCAAAAGATCCCTCCCTGAAGACTCATGGTGCCAGAAGACTCCATGGAAGCTTCTAAAGGAGAAAAGCAATCAACAGTCCAACCCACCCCTGATGCCCATAAACCATAGCAATAATCAGCATGGCATGGGAACCCTAAGGGCACAGTAGTGGCACTCATACCTTGGCAGTAACCAACGGCTCTCTAAATAGGCATAAGACCTGCTCAACAGAAGAAAATGGTGCCTCGTGCTGGAAACTAAGCCACCTACTCAGAGTTAGTGAGGTCATGGTTCTCAGAGGAGAACCTTCAGCTGCTGCTGTTCTATTAGTACTAATCCCTAATAACTACATTCTAAATATTTATCTTACGCCCACATAAAAGTGTCGTCCTCACCCCTCATCAAGGAAATGGCTTTCTGCAACAGATGGAGACTGTTACAGAAATCCACAACTGATCAAAATGTAGACTTATAGGCACCAACTGCTGTCAAGAGCCTCAGTCTGCTTGTTTTGTGTGCTTGAAGGGAGAAGCAGGTTTATTTACTTAGGGCTGAATAAGGAGGTGGGTTTATGGTGTGCAGGGCGAACAGGGGGCAGGTTTAGCAAGTCTCAGTAGGAGGTCTCTGCAGGGGAGCAGTCTCAGGGCACAGTTCTGGTTGATAGCTTCTACAAACACTGCCAACTGTCATACTCTGGCCAGAAGATGGCTTTTCCATGTCCCTGAGTCACAGGGAGAAGTTTTTTGTTTGTTTGTATTTTTTGTTTTGTTTTCTGCTCCCATGGTCTGAGGCATTAGGGTTCTCCACACTCCACATCCACCCAGGCTTTCTCCACTCTCACACTGGTGTCTTGTGGGTCCGTTAATTTACAGATTTCCTGATGGCATAGGAGCCTGAGCCTATTTCCACATCCTTGTTTCCTGCATACCTTCCGATTTGGTGTCTGGTCGGAGCTTTTGACCGTTTTCCAATTGAAGTTTTTCTTACTGTTGAGCTTCCAGAGTTTTTGCTTATTTTTGGATACCAGTCCTTTATCAGTTGGATAGTTACTCTGTGTTCTCTCAACTGTCTTTTGCAAAGGACAAAACATTTTCTTCAGAATAACAAACACGCTCTTGCTAAAACTTCAGGCTTTATAAAAGTTCCCGGATGAGTTGTGTGAAATTGTCACATGTTGTTTTGAAGGGGGCGAGCCTGCACTTGACAGGGAAGGCACAAATGCTGTTTGTGAGGCCTGTGGTGTTTGTTTAATGCTCCCGTCTTCCAATAAGGGAGCTTGTCTGTCTAAGCTCATCTCGGCCTCTATTAAGTTGGAACATATTCTAAAGAACCAGCCAACTGCTTTAATAAATGCAGTTAGAACACCAGAGAAACGGGAAAGGAGCCCTTAAAATTAAATTAAAACTACTTCCTCCTGCAAAATAGAAGGCAGAATTGGCCACTGCCTTCATTCACAGAGCTTTTTACTTAAGCCATATGAGGGGAAATGAATAAAATAAAAGAGATTTTCAATATTTTTTAAAGAGCCTTTAAATCATTCCCTCCAATTCAAATACTTCTAGGCTCTCCTTGCTCTTTGTCAAAGGGCAAGTAAAGACATGCTGTTGAAATAGGAAGCGGCGGGGCTGCGTCCCCAACACCCTGGCCGCTTGGCTAGCTCATGCCTGAAATAACAACACACAAACTGTATTCATTTAACTGCGTGACCCATTTCTATCTAGCCTCTTCTAGGCTAATTCTCACATATTAATTTAGCCCATTTCTAATCATCTGTGTAAGCACCCCAAGGTGCGCTCACCGGGAAGATTCTAGCCTCCGTCCATCATGGTGTCTCTGCTCCAGAGAGCAGAGCTGTTCGGTCTCTTCAGGAGCAGAGCAGAGTCTGACATCACTTCCTCTTCCGCCCAGAATTCTATTCTGTTTCCTCCTCCCATCTATCTTTTAACCTATCAGGGCCAAGGAGTTCCTTTATTGCTTAACCAATGAAATCAACAGATTGATATATGACACTCCCACATCAACATGCATTTCTCTTTTTCCTTTTTTGTTTGCCTGGGGGCTGTACCCCAGCTCCTGGCATAAGACCCCTCCCCAGGGAGGGTCAAGACCACTCCTTCAGGCTATTTAAACTGCCCCCCCAGAGAATGAACACGTGGTCTCTGGGTTTCATGGTCTCCCCTTTTCTCTTTTTCCCTCTCTATGCTTTCCCAGGGCCACCAGGGAGCATTTCATTAAACATGGGCATCTTTTAATTCAGTTTAATTTGGTCTGATTAGAATTATTTGCATCAGCAGAGAGGCTCATCTAAGAGAAATACTTAACACTTCTTTTTTAAAAAAAAACAATCTCTTTATTTTACATACCAATCCCAGTTCCCTCTCCCTCCCCTCGTCATGCTCCCCTCACCTTCCACCCACCCCATCACCATCCACTCCTCAGAGAGGGTGAGGCCTCCCTTGGGGAATCAACAAAGTCTGTCACATCACCTGAGGCATGACCAAGGCCCTCCTCACTTTATCTAGGATGAACAAGGCATCCCTCCAAAGGGAATGGACTCCAAACTGCCAGTTCATGCACTAGGGATAAACCCTGGTCCCCCTGCCAGTGGTCCCACAGACTGCCCAAGACACACAACTTCCTCTCACATTCAGAGGACCTACTTTGGTCCCATGCAGGTTCCCCAGCTGTCATTCCAGAATCAGTGAGCTTCTACAGCTGTTTCTGTGGGTTTCCCCATCATGGTCTTGACCCCTTTGCTCATATTTTCACTCTTCCCTCTCTATGACTAGATTCCAGGAACTGAGCCCATCCCTGGCTATGGACCTCTGCATCTGCTTCCCTCAGTTGCTGGATGAAGGTTCTGTGAAGACGTTAAAGGTAGTCATCAGTCTGATTATAGGGGAAGGGCAGTTAAGGCACCCTCTCCACTATTGCTTAGAGTCTTAGCTGAGGTTACACTTGTGGATTCCTGGGAATTTTCCTAGTGCTGAGTTTCTCGCTAACCCCATAATGGCTCCCTCTATCAAGATGTCTCTTTCCTTGCTCTCCCTCTCTGACCTTCCCCCAACTCAGTCTTCCCGATCCCTCATGTTTTCCTCTCCCTCTCCTTCTCCCCTCCCTACTCCCCTTCCACCCTTCATTCCCTCCCCCAAGCTCCCAATTTACTCAGGTGATCTTATCTATTTCCCCTTCCCAGGGAGATCCATGTATGTCTCTCTTAGGGTCTTCCTTGGTTCTCAGCGTCTCTGGGTTTTGAATTGTAGGCTTTATGTCTAATATCTACTTATGAGTGAGTACATACCATGTTTGTCTTTCTAGGCATGGGTTACCTCACTTGGGATGATTTTTCCTAGTTCATCCATTTGCCTGAAAATTTCATGATGTTATTTTTTTCTCTTCTTCTGAGTAGTACTCCATTGTGTAAATGTACCACATTTTCTTTATCCATTTTTTGGTTGAGGGGCATCTAGATTGTTTCCAGGTTCTAGCTATTACGAATAATGCTACTTTCAACATAGGTTAGCAAGTGTCCTTGTGGTATGAATGTGCATCCTTTGGGTATATGCCCAAGAGTGGTATTGCTGGGTCTTGAGGTAGACTGATTCCCAATTTTCTGAGAAACCGGAAGACATACATTTAACCACCAAAGATCTGCCAATGCCTGAGATTTTCTTCTGCAGTGTTTTAAAGACTACCAAGTCAATAAAAAATAATATTAATAATAAGCAAGAAGTCTGGAAATAACAGGACAGATTCCATGATCATCAGAGTAGCTGCTATTCTTGGTATCCAGCAGAGCTCAGACTCCAGCTTTCCTAGGGCTTGGGCTTTGTTGGTCTCTGCTACTGTGTTACATCAGTCACTAACATATCATCACACTGCTACTGTGTTATATCGGTTGCTAAGGTATCACCAACAAAATAGGTCTGCAGTGCTGTATGACCTCTGATCTTCAGACATTTCCCAATATCCTCTTCCAAGCTCAACTGCATTAGGGCACTAAATCTTGGTAATGAAATGTACTTTCGGTGACACTACTAGGTTATCTTCCGGAAGAAATTTTTGAAGCATTACAAGTCCTCCTTCAAAGAGGGAATCCTATCCTGGGGCTAGTAGGAGCCATGCCAGGCTAGCAGTGTTTCATATGGTTCTGCTTTCATGCTGGAGACTGTTTCAGCTGGGCAGAACTGGGTTTCCTTGAGGATCCTGTGGGGAGCCTCGTCAGATCCCACATCCCGCTTCCCTTTTCCACTCAACCTCTGCTCACCTCACTCGTGAGATGTGAGTCATACACAGCATTTTAAACTCTCTTTTTTAAAAAAATTTAGTTATTTAATTGTATATATATGAGTGCTTTGTGTGCATGTGTGTGCACCACGTGTGTACTGTTGAAGTCAGAAGAGGGTGTCAGGTTCCCTGGAACTGAAGTGCAGATGATTGTGACCTACCATGTAAGCACTGAGAACCAAACCTGGGTCCTCTGCAAGAAGAGGTGCTCTTAACCACTGAGCCATCTCTCCAGCTTCAAGCATTTTCAATTCCAATGAAGTTCAACTTGTCACTTGGCTCTCCTGGATTACGCTTCTACTGCTGTATGTAAAAAGTCATTGCCAAACACAAGGTGAGCTAGATTTTATTCTGGGCTGCTTAGGGAAGTTTTGTAGCTTTGTGTTTTATATTTCTGTCTATGATCCATTTCAGTCAATTTTTGTTATATAAAAAGTCTGTGTCTAGTTTTTTGTTTAGTTTTGTTTTGGTGTTTTTTTTCCCCCAAAATAATGTCTAATTGTCTAGTATCACTGACTAAAAAAATATCTTGGGGGCTCTCGTGTTCACGCTCTTGATCTAGGTATACAGATCTTTTCCTGACACTCTAGAGTAGGTTTTATAGTAAGTCTTAAAGTAGAAGGTACTCCCTGACTTTGCTCTTTTTTAAAAATTATTTCTTTTATTTTTTTTGAGATTCTAATATAATTATATTAATTCTCCCTTCACTTTGCTGCCTCCAACCCTCCTGTATACTCACCATGTTCTCTTTCAAATGCTTGGCCTCTAGGCTCAGGGATCATTGCTGAAGATGGAGCAGAAAGAATGTAAGAGCCAGAGGTTCAGGGAGCTTGCTGTGAGATTGTGTCCCCTAAGAATGTCAGATGCTATTCCTGTCAAGTCTCACAACATGGCTGCCCAGACCTGAGCTGAACAGGAACAATAGACATGGGTTGGTTTTTTCACATTGAATGTTGATGTTTGTTGACATCTACAGAATAGTTGGTGGGGTATTGACTAGGTCACATTGACTATATAAAGTTAGAAAAAATTTACACCCGAGATTCTGAATCTTTTCATTTATGAAAAGGACTAGTAATATTTTTAAACTCTATTTTCCTCTTTTTATTATTGGTATAAAGAAACACAGCTAAATCTCGTATTGGCCTTGTGTCCTACAACCTTTGTCAATTCTTTTATTAGTTGTGCTAGCTCCTCCCTCAGATTCCTCAATGTTTTATGTGCAGTATTACTTGCTTGCAATGAGAGTTAACTGGCCCCTTCTCTTTCAATACTCATGGTTTTTATTTCTTTTTCTTATTTCATAGCCTAGGATCTTCAGCATAGTGTTGTCTAGAAATGGGAAAGAAAAAAATTCTTGTTGCTTTTGATCTTAGGGAAGGGCATTCCCTGTTCACGCTGAGTAGGACGTGAACCACTGGGATGTATATGGTTTTAGTATTATCAGAGTGGATAAGCCTCCTTTGTTTTCTAAGTGGCTGAAAATTTTTAATGAATGTGTGGATAAATTTACCCTTTTCAGCCTCTTTTATTGTTACACCAGTACCCTTAGAGATATAGAGTATTGCAGTTTCTTCTCACTTGGCTTTGGTGTGTGGCATTTTAAAAAAAGAAATCTATCAATGTTATCCAGGTGTTTTCTGGACTTCCTGAAGAGCCATTTGTCATCATAGCTTTTTTTTTGTTTGTTTGTTTTATGACGTCCTGGTTCTTATATTTAATTAAATTTTCTCCATTGTACTTAATTTTAAGGTAAATTTTTTATAGAGATCCTGGAATGAGGTCAAGTCAAGTGGATTTATCTAGAGACCTTAAAAAATACAAAAATTATCTGGCACCTAATCTTGTTTCATAAGAATATGGGGCCATGTGCCCATCGTCACACACAAGTCCTTCAGAACTGATCCTTGCTTCTCATTGTCAACTGAATAAAATCCTGACAAATAATCAGAACACTTGTGACCAGACAGGATGACAGATATGCCTAATTAATTTTTAAACCTGCGGAGTTTATAGAAATCAATTCCACTGAAAACACAAATGCTGATGAAAATGAATGACTCATGCATTGGCTAGCTTTGTCTTTCCAGATTATTAAAGGCTGGGTGTCTTTATAATCAAAAGACAAACACATTGTTATTTGCCATTTGAGGGCAACTGTCTTACTTTTTCAAAATCATGAGTTTTATCCAGTCTTTGCTACACATTTGTCTGTCTTACATTAATTTTTCAGCATATAGGAAACTTAGCCTGTTTGAGTCCTCAGAAGGAATTTAGTTAGGGAAGTAGTTCCATGACACAAACATTGCTATGGTTTGCTGAAGGGCTTCTCTAACTCCCAGAACTCCATATATCTCGAATTCAGCACGGTGTATTTATATAGCTCTGGGCAACTTCTTTTCCCTGGACTCTACCTACTGTTTCCTTTTCCTAATTAACAATCTCTCCCTCTACAACACGATGGATTTCAGCTTGATTTTTTTAATATTCTTCTTTGAACTGTCTTTCTTACTCGGGGAAAATGAAAGCAATCCCTTTGGATAGAGTGGGCACTGACTGCCAGCGTGCCACCTACACAACCATCCCACAAGTCCGTAGTGGACAGCATCAGTGATTTGCTTCACGCCGGCTAATCTGTGGAGTGGCAGGGGCTAGCTGTTCTGTTCTACGGGGAGCTTGTCTGGATTTTCCCCTAGGTGAAGGCTGGGGCCTTGCATCTTCCTGGTAATAATAGACACCCAGTTAATGCCTGGGTCCCTCCCATGTGCACACAGCTCATAGCTATGTGAAATTAGGCAAAATCTCATAATGCCTTGTGATGTTAACTTTGTGTGGAAACTTAACAAGGCCTTGGATGTGAAGATACTTGGTTAAACATTATTTGGGGGTGTGTCTTTAAGATATTTCCATATCCAGTCACCATCTGAATCCTTAGACTAAGTAAAGCAGACTGTACTCCCTAATGCGGAGAGACCTTATTTAACAGATTGGGTAAAAGGCTGAATAAGAAACATTTTTACGTGAAACTATCTTATGGTGAAGCCACTGATCTTCTGCCTTTGGATTCTGACTTGGATTAGAACTAGAACATTCTATATCATGGCTTGCTGCTTGCTCTCTGCCTTCGTCTGATCCAGAGGCAACAAGGTAGCTTCCCCTTTCCACGCACTGCCTGGGTTTTCTGGGAATGGTGTGGTGGGGCAAAGAAGGGGGGGGCGATGATTCTGAATTGATTCTAGAAGAGATTCTAGAGCAATGGTTCTCAACCTTCCTAACGCTGTGGCCCTTTAATACAGTTCCTCATGTTGTGGTGACCCCCGACGTTGAAATTGTTTTCGTTGCTACTTCGTAACTGTAGTTTTGCTACTGTTTTGAATCGTAACGTCAATACCTGATATGCAGGATATCTGATACGCAACCCCTGAGAAAGGGTCGGTAGACCCCTATAGTTTGAGAAGTGCTGCCTTTGGATGACAGCTCCTTTACCTACCGTGATCCAGGAGATGGAGGCTATGACTGTTAACTGAGACTGATTGAAGGCTAACTCAGAAGGGAGAAATCAGAAGATCTGAGAGAATGGTGTAGGGCTGGAGAGCTGTTGCCTTCCCGTGGGCCTGTTTATCTCCATGAGGAGTACTGATAAGAACTCCCAGTCTTTATGGATGCAGGCAGTGTTACTGGGGGGCAGAGCCCTCCACTTTTATTGATAAATTCATTATAGCTAATTGTGTTCCTAAACATTCATTATTGTGACTCTGAATGCATAGTGATGGTGGACCCTTTGGGGTATGGATGTCTGTGCAGAAGAAGCTTAGCTTGTATTCAGAGACAGTAACTGAAAAAAATTAAACCAACCAAACAAAGCCATATAAAGGTTAATACCAGCTTCCCAGCAGGCCTGAGGAGGGATGCTTATGATCAATGTAATTGAAAGTGAGACGTGGATAGCTAAGCCAATATTAACGGAATGTTTTGCAATGGATCCTAATTTTTGATGGGAGAGACATTCTGCACCTTCTTGTTATTGCCATATTATACAATATTATCTTATTATTACTTCATTGATTGGTTGGTCATTTTGTCAGATGTTTGGTGTAACATAAAATCTGTTTAATGAGACTCCAAAATAAGATGGGAAATACTTTTCATATCATACCTCATCTGATGCATTAGAAAAAATAGTTACTATGTGATTTTGAAATTAGATATTATGAAGTTTACAAATCTAAGCATAAAACTATCTTAGTCTAACATTAAAATCTGTTTGTGTACATAAATTATTGAGAATCTTGGAGATGTTTTAAAATTACTTACACTGTGCTTGTAGCCTGTTGTATAAGTGTGTGTGTGTGCATGTGTGTTGTCTTTATTTATTCTTGTCATTTGTTGATGGTTTATAACACCCTCACTCAGAAAGCCACAGTATAGCTAACTGTTTTACCCAGGGTCTCCTGGTCACACTGCTCTTCTGCTTGGAAGGGTGGCTTCCCGCATTGGCAGGAGAACGGACCACAGATTTTCAATCTGTCTGACATACGACAGCACAAACCTCTCTTTGTAACATTTTTTCCTGTCTCTTTGACAGACACCTTTGAGAATGGAGATGTCTGCCTTTTGAAGTGTCAGCTTCTCAAGCCAACCGTTATGCTGATATGTGACCCAAAGGCCATTTGGGCTCCTTATCCAGGCAGCTCGGCTTCCCCTCCAGTGATGCGAGAGGGATTTGTATCAGTTTCTAGTGGTTTGTGTTCGCCCTTTGTATCCCAAACAAAACTTCTCCTAGTGCCTCCCCACAACCTGTGTCTACCCCTTAGGAAGGCTGATTTCTTACGCCTCAGAAACCATGATATGGGGAGTTAGTGATCAATGTTCGTTCCAGCTCTTGCTTGGATTCTTAAATGTGCCCAAAGTCTCTAACACACACCTTTGCCAGCAAATCGTCCAGGATATTTCATTTGTGCAATGCCTGGTGAGCATTTATAATGTCAGCTAACTGTAAAATTAGCCAGTGTTTCCTATCTCTTTCAAATATTGGTATAACCATGAAAAGAGGAGCTTTAGCTAGCTCGTAGCATTTAATGTTTAATCCTGGCTCATGGCAAGCTTCCACGAATCCACTGGAGGTCAAGATTAGTTATTTATTCACCTTTTAGCTCATAAGCCACAGCTCTGCTAAGTGAAATGAGTGCAACGTCCAAGTATATAATAAACACTAGCACCAGAACCACCGGTTCACCAGTGACTGCTGCCTTGGGAGGAGACATTTGTTCCTGTGGGATAATGAAAAGTCTGGAATTGAAGTGGAGATGGGAAGACGGACATGTGACTTAATAACTGTCCCTAAGCATTTAAAGGGTAAATACACAAAAGATCACGGCCAGCTTTTCTTCTCTTCTTAACAGAATAGGATGAAATAGGTTTGAGTAGATAATTGAAATATTCTTTTGAAAATGTAATAGGCATTTCAACTAATTGTAATCTGGGTGCCATTGCTCCTGTCTTTAATCTTAGCATTTGGGAAGCAGGAGGATCAGGAGGTTGATACCCGCCTGGTCTATGTAGCAAGGCTAGCCCCGTCTGAGGTACTCCTGTCTCACAGGAGAAAGATGGGGAATCCAGTAACAGCTTCAGTCAGCAAGCCAGCATGTTCCTTGTACAAGGCTAGCCTATCCTTAGGAAAGTGAGCTGGCTATAATACAGCCTGCAGTTGCAAGGAGCATGTGGATCATGGTGAAATGCTCAAATTGGTCATTAATTTATCTATGCTATAATTCAGAGTGAGAGTCAATACAAGCCATCCACAATTTCTTGGAGACTGAAAGGCTGTCATCGAACACTTGCTTAAGGTAACATTTCTCAGTCTCAGTTCTGCTGACATTTGGAACCAGGTAATTCTTTGTGAGGACTGTTCTGTGCATTGGTAAATGGGTAACAGCATCCCTTACTCCTACCCACTAGATGTATCCTCCTCCTCCACCTGTTACACTCGAAAATGTGAACAAACACTGCCACGTTTGAATTTGTGAACTCCCCTTTTGCTTACGCTAGTGTTGAGTTTGGATAGGTGCCTGACGTCGGCCAAGCAGTCTTCATATTTTTAGCTTCCCTTATTTGCTTACCAGGGATCATCAGTGGTCATACTTGGCATCACAGTCTGTAGCTGGGCATGTTCTCTTACCCTTCTGAGACTCTCAGATCATGCATCCTGGGGTGGCCAGCGCTCAGGTTTGTTGGTGTCTCCCAAATGCATTGGTCATGTAGGAAGCAGCCACAGCACTGAGATCTGAAAGATGAAGGGCCCATCTTCATACTTGGAAGATCTAAGTATCAATCACCCTGTTGGAGAAATTCACTTCATAGTGTGCAACGAGCAGATATCCGGCTCGAGAGGTTGATCTGTTCACCACCCTCAGGCTCAGAACTATCAAACTCCCACGTTATTCTCAGTTGATGACATCAGCTCTCAGCATCCACACACAAGACTGCTCTCCATCGCCCCAGCCTGCGGCCTGCACTTTCCAACCTGCCCCTGTCCCTTTCTACAAGTTCTGGGGTCTTCACTCAGCCTGGGACTTTTGGCAAGAGAAATTCAGGCTTCCTGAATTGTGTGTGGTCTCAGTCTCCCAAGGTAGATCAGACCTTTTAAACCATTTAAAACCATTTGAAAGGTCTCCTGTCAAGATGGTGCCTGGACACAGCCCAGGGTCACATGGGCTGGCATATTCCTCTCTACTGCTGACCTGATCTTCAGAGAAATCTATATCTCAGGCAAGCTGTGACTGTAGTCAAGGCCTGTGAGGGCTGGGGTCTTATCCTGAGAGCTGCATTGCTGGTCTCTTGTTCACCAGTGCCACCAGGTCCACCTTTGCAGGAGGCTTTTCTTCCTTCTCCCTGGGGGAGCATGATCCCAGGAGCTGTGTTTATCTTGGCTTCTCTGTGGATATTTTACTTATCTTTTTCTCAGTACTTTTTTTGTATAGAAACAAAATTTTAATAAAAAAACCCTTAAATTCTCTACCAGCACATGAGCTTTATCTCATTCTTTTGTTTCAGAGACATGTTTTATTATCTCTTTTATTTTTGAGATCATATTATGACATCATTTCTGCCTTCCTTTTCCTCCCTCCAAACCCTTGTACAATCCTTCCTTGCTCTCTAGAAAATCCATAGGCTCTTTTCATTCATTTTTGCTGCATTCATATATTTATATATATATATATATATATACTAATTACAACCTGTTCAGCCTGTCTAATGTTACTTATACATATATTTCCAGGACTGGCCAAAGAAAGCCATTCTAGCATGGCCTCCACTATATTCTGAAGCTTTCTCTCTTTTTTGAGTAGGGTCTATTTATTCCTATACCCCCCCACACACACATACACACTTCTCCTTGGCCCAACCACATCAGTGGATTCTGCTCCACCTTTTTACCTGGAGCCTCTGTTAAGATTAGTTATAAAACTCATTGCAGTTAACCAAAACATATTAAATCAGAACATAAATGCATTTGCATCAACATTTATTAAAATCATATCCTTAGGTGATTAAAAAAAGAGGTATAATAGATTGCTTATTTCCCCTGTGGACACGTGGAAGAATACTTCTTTGTAGTTTGCCTATTGTAGAGAGGTTTTTCTATACAGCCACTAGGGTGTTTGAAGAATTTCTTTTTCAGTACTGTGAGGCTTAGTAGAAAAGGAGGGATGGGGCATGCTGGCGGTGCTGCTGGGCACCTGTTGTTGCATTTTCTCAGTCCTCAGTCCATCACCTCTCTCTTGAATTAATACAACAATATCTAGGCTAAGACATGTGATTAGTGTCTTTAAATCATTTTCTCATCTGAGTTATCTTGTAAAATATAATATGTGATGTCTATTTTGCTAAAGATCACTAATGGCTCCATCTTCAAGAGAAACTACTCTGAACCTCCCGGGGTTCTGCTGGTGTCACACTCTTCTTGGGTCCTTAATTGCCTTCCTGAGCAAAGTCCTATTTGCCCTTACAGCAGCTCACTTAACTAATTCCCATTATCCTTCCCGATGGACTAAAAGGAAGTTTCCCTTTCTTCCCAGGTCTGACTGAAATGCCTTCCAATGCATAACTGAGGCACTGTGTCCTCAACCTATTAATGAATGTTCTTTTTTTTTCTTTCTGGAATTCATGAAGGTCCCCCTGTAGATACAGAAGGCTATGCTGAGCCTGGTACAAGAGAAGAGACAGAATCCAGAGACCAGAGAGTAAGCACCACTGACGTGAGGCCACAGTGTGTATGTGTGTGTGTGTGTGTATGTGTGTGTGTGCGTGCGCGCGCACGCACATGCGTGCATACATGTGTGTGTGTGTCTGCCCATAAGCCAAAGAGCTCTCAGTGTTCTGTGCTGCTCTGTCAGCATTTTAGACATTACTTTGGCTTAGACAGTTTACTTGTAAGTTATTGAGAGCTGTTCAAAACATATTCTTTTTTAATCAAACAGGAACCATGACCTTGACTTTATTTATGAGGTCCTCATTGATGCATGTCTGTGATCCTCACCAGCTTAGGGTTGTGGAAGCTCGAGTCATCCTCTGCTCGTAGCCAGCAGAAGCCTTAACATTTGGAAGAGCTAAAATGTTTCCCATTAGTTTGGTTCATTAATATTCTACCAGACATTTACACAAATGCTTTTTGTTATAGCACCTGGTTGGCTTCTCTGCTCCATTATCCATTCTGTTAGAATGTCAGACTCTGAAAAACCATACATGGATGTCTGAAAAGGTAATGGAGTGTGTAATAATGCATAATTAAAGCTGCTAAAATATTCAGCATGTTGTTTAATAGATTTCCAAAATGACACTACCTTTGATCCATTATTTAACATCCTTCATTTAGTCCAGGTGCCTTTTCGTAGCCACCGAATTGAAAGATGTGCACAGGGAAAAGGAGTCTTGTTATATTATTCATCTGCATCTGAGTTTACCCCCAGCTCCACAACTCTAGGAAATGGCATTTTTCATTGAACATACAGAAATTTAAAGAATAATTATGAAACAATATTTGGAGTTGTAGAATAGTGGTACTCTCTTAAAATATTAGTGATTCTTAACTATGTCCTAATGGGGTGAGTAATTACTGTTGCAAAGAAATCTAACTTCTTTTGGTTCTGGTCTTGTTTAATCTCTGGGTGGCTAGCATCATCACTTCAGAACAACATACAAGGGTTTGCATTTCAGCCTAGGGCGTATAAAGACAGTCTGTGGCTATTATTGAGATGCTAACTCCTTATACAAGATTAGATTACTAGGTTAATTATAACAGCAAATATATTTTACTCTTCTAATCCCCATGATTCAGTGTGAAAAATGCAACTAAAATTTTAATGTATATTCTACTAAACACTTAGAGTAAAGCAATATCTATTTTTGGAAGCTTTTCTGGAATTAGCAGAGAACTATTCCCCACTCATTTGTTAGACCAATATTATTCTGACTTAAATTAAAACAAAGACTTTATAAGAAAAAAAGCAGCATCCCAGACCCAACCCCTGTGCATAGACACACATCCTCAGACTTGTTTTGCCATTTGAGGCAGGATCTCACTGTATGTCTCAAGTGCTCTTGAATTTGCTATGTAAGCTAAGTCTGGCCTTGAACTCTCAATGTCTCTTGCCTCTGCTTTCCGGGTACAGGGATCACAGGCAGGGGGCACCACATCTAACCAGTACTAGTGAATTGTATGTTGACATTTATGAGAAAGATTGGGGAGATTGGCCAGACAGTAAAGTTCCCACTACACAGCATAAGGACCTACCTTTGGCAACCTAGAACCCATGTAAAAGCAGAATATGATGGCATGAATTTGTGATCTCAGTACTGGCAAGGCAGATGCAGGTGGATCACTAGAGTTAACTAGATAGCTAGTCTAGCTCTATTAGTGGTCTTTAGTTTCAGAGTGAGAACCTGTCTCAAAAAATAGAGTGGAGAGGAATTGAAGAAGACATTCAATATTGACCTCTGACCTCTGCATACACATGCATGCACATTTGTGTATACAAACACACACACACACACACATATATATACAAACTAACAATAACAACAAAAAGAATTAAGAAAGATAATTCATCATGCTCACATTTATTTGGTTGAACAGGTTGCAGAGATGGCTCAGTGGTTAAGAGCTCTTGCTTTTCCTACAGAAGACCTGAGTTCCACTCCCAGGACCAACATGGTGGCTCATAACTACCTGTAACTCCAGTTCCCAGGGATACAATGCCTTCTTCTGACTTCTGTAGACATCAGGCATACACATAGTATGCATATATCCATGTGGGTCAAACTCTCAAGTAAATTCAGAAAAGAAAATATTGCCAGGTGTTGAGGTACACACCTTTAATTCTAACACTCAGAAGGCAGAAGCAGTTGGATCTCTGTTATAGGAGCCCTCTTGTTTGTTTCCTGGCCACTCAGATTCCCAAAATAATCACACAGAAACCATATTATTTGCAATAACTGTTTGGCCAAAAGCTTAAGTGTATTTCTGGCTAACTCATATCGTTTTTTAAAATTTATTTATTTATTAAAGATTTCTGCCTCCTCCCTGCCACCGCCTCCCATTTCCCTCCCTCTCCCCCGATCAAGTCCCCCTCCCTCGTCAGCCCGAAGAGCAATCAGAGTTCCCTGCCCTGTGGGAAGTCCAAGGACCACCCACCTCCATCTAGATTAACCCATCTCCATTAATTTGTGTATCACCATGAGGTTGTGGCTTACCAGGTGAAATTGGGCATCTGGCTCTGACAGGGTTACATGGCTTCTCTCTGACTCTGCCTTCCTTTGCCCAGCATTCAGTTTAGTTTTCCCCACCTAGCTCTACTCTTCCCTATCAGGTCAAGCAAGTTTCTTTATTGATTAACCAATAAAAGCAACACATAGACAGAAGTACCTCCCACATCAAATCTCTATGAGTTAAAGGCCAACTTGGTCTACAGAGTGAGTTCCAGGACAGCCAGGGCTACATAAAGAGACCCTCACTGAAAAAAAAAAACATTTTAATTGCAGTCACTTACTTCAATAAGTAGATAACTAATTTGTGTGTGTGTGTATGTGCATGTTTGCCACAGCATACACACATGGAAGTCAGAGGACAGCTTGTAGGAGTCCATTCTCTCCTCTGCCATGTGGATCTCAGGATCAAACTCAGCATGACCAGCTTCACCAGCAAGCCATTGTCAGCAATTTTAAAGAAAATGCTTTTCTATTTTGAACTTCAAATTAAATCTTCTGCTAAAACACTGCAATGACTGTTTAAAAGTATCAAATAGAAAAGATTATTTTACACACACACACCACAAATGGGCCACAAATCCTTTAATTGTTTGTTTTTAGATTATTTCAAGTTTTTATCAAATTATTGGCTTTCTGTTTTGATATTTATCAGGAACCAGCATTATTCCAAAATAAGATAAGTAATGCACACAGATAATGTTTCTCCCAGTTTTGCTTGAGCAGATACACATCCAGTGCAATGCCTTTCAGATTCATTTCCCACAGCGCATGTGTTTAGTAAAGTATGAAAGCTCTCTGGGGGATTTCAGGCTCTGGGGGCCGAAGCACAAATGTAAAAATGCGATTTCTGGTCTCACTGAAACTCAGAACAAAGGAGTCAAGGCGGTAGCTCATGGCGGAGCTCGCTACTAACCAGCTCTGCTGCAGTGATCCGTGAGTGCCTTGCTTCACGTTGCTTCCTCTGTTAGGAGTTTTACAACTCTGTCTTGCTGTCTATTTTAGATGCACATAACTAATCCTAAGAAGTAAGAGAGTGTCATAAATTTCAAATGAAACTAATGGTGAGGGACAATTTGGGCATTCTTCTTCCCAATTTGGCTGTCAGTATTTTAACTTCCCATTAGCTTAGGAATGTGTTGTTGCTTTTCTATGAAGAATGAAGATGCCTTTGTAGATCACAACATAGCAATCTAAGTATTATCCTCAGCTAGCTTGCTTAATTAAGATTCACAGAAGTACCTAATAGCAAAGGCAGTTTTGCAGTATTTCTGTTTTTACTCTATGTTCTATAATCTTTAGTATTCACAGTGTCAGTTTGCTTTATAAATTTCAATCTAAAAGCAAACAGAGAACTCAGTGAGGTCTCACACATGTGTCCACGTCTCTAAAATCTATATTGACTTTCTTCCCCAGATTTATTGAATTTCTCTCTAATATTTTCATTTGTTCCTCCTTTACCTCCAGAGAAACCAGACTAAAATTAACCACCTGTTTTTACTCGTTCATGGGCATCTTACCGGAATACAATTATATTCATTTCCAAGACTGCTTTAACTCTCTTGAAGTTATTATAGTAAACAGTCTGCAGAGGGGCCATCAATGGGGTTAATACTATGGCAGGTAGCAGCGTGTGCATTGTGAATGGTTGCAAGTTTGCTATGACCATTAGCAGCCTGTCTGAGCTGGCCGAGGAGCTGACCAGAGTGCTGAAATGTTTGACTGGCGCCACATAGGAACAAACAGGGCAGCACTTCCTCTAGGCGTTTATTTGGTTGCAGAACTAAAGCTAAATCCAGAGGACAATTCTTCTCGGTACTCATCTTTTCTCTCCAGCCAGCAGCCATACTAATTATTAAGACATTGTCCCTCGGCTCCAAACCTACCCTGAGTATTCAGTTTGCCATGCTGGAAATGGTAGTCACAGCCTGGATTCCTGCAAGGGCTCTATGTGATGCTTGTCCACAGAAGGCAGAAAGTCTGGATAAGGGAGAAGGGCTTCACTTTCTCATTTGCCCCCCTTGGACTTCTGCTTTGTGGGGGTTCTTGGGAGTGGCATGTCTTAGAAAGATCTCCACTTGCAATGGTGGTAGCCTCGTCCTTCTGCACATCTTTTATCTTTTCATTTCCACTTTCCAAAATAGTAGAAAAATACCTTTGTGCATTGAATAGTAACCCCCCCCCATAAAATCCATGTCTTCCCAGGAACTCAGAATATGCCTTTGTTTGGAAACAGGATCTTTGCTGACAAAACAGTTATGATGTGGTTTACTGGGGGTAGGGTAGGCCCTAAATCCAGTGACTCGTGTCCTTACAAGAAGGCTGTGTGAAGGAGCGACAGAGATTAAAAAAAAACCATTAGGAAGGTGAACATCCAAACTGGCTAGGCTCCCACAAAGCCAGAACATGAAGTAGGATCAAAACCCAGTGCCATTGTCCTTGGCTTCTCAGCAGCCCTCATTGTCCGCCATATTCAGAGAGTCTGGTTTTATCCCATGCTTTTTCAGTCGCAGTCCAGCTGGCCTTGGGGAGCTCACAATAGATCAGCCCCACTGTCTCCATGGGTGGGTGCACCCCTCGTGGTCCTGACTTCTTTGCTCATATTTTCCCGCCTTCTGCTCCTCCTTGGGACATTGGGAGCTCAGTCCGGTGCTCCAGTGTGGGTCTCTGACTCTATCTCCATCCATCTCCAGATGAAGAAGGTTCTATGGTGATATGCAAGATATTCATCAGTATGGCTATAGGATAGGGTCATTTCAGGTTCTCTGTCCTCAGCTGCCCCAGGAACTAACTGGGGACATCGCCCTGGGCACCTGGGAGCCCCTCTAGCACCAAGTCTCTTGCCAACCCTAAGATGGCTCCCTTAATTAAGATATGTGCTTCCCTGCTCCCCTATCCAACCTTCCTTTATCCCAAACATCCCGTTTCCCAAGTTCCCCCCAACCTCCCCTTCTCACCTTCCTAGACCAGGATGGAGCGGGGAGGACTTTGGACTTTCCACAGGGCAGGGAACCCTGACTGCCCTTCAGACTGGAGAGGGAGGGGGAGAGGAGTGGGGGGAGGGGGAGAGGAGAGGGAGGAGGGGGGAAAAGGGAGACGGGGAGGGAAATGGGAGGTGGGGAGGAGGCGGAAATTTTTTTCAATAAAAAATTATATTAAAAAAAAACACCATTAACCAAGAAATGCCCATGATCACAAGCAACCACAAGTGAGCAGGGAGGGCATGAGAGAGATTCCTCCTCAGGGTCTGCAGGAGGGCATGCCTGCTTGGCCTGTAAGCTCCGATTTCTAGTTTTTAGTTTATGCAAATATAAAGTTCTGTTATTTTAATCCATGGCATTTGTGGCAATTTGTATGGTGGCCTTCAAAAATGAAAATACTGCCTTGTATAGGCCCACCACAGCCTTAAGCCGGTAGCTAACAACTTTGCTTTATAGCAGGGATCTAAAACTCCTCTCAGTACCCCCTCTTGGTCCATGAGACCAGTCAAGAGCAACTGCTTTTTGAAAGTCTGATTGTCAGAGCTGTGGGCTCTTCCTCTAACCTTAGTTAAGAACTAAAATCCCTCACCTTTATCCACCCGCCTCCCCATCCTGATTCAGGAGGAGGTACAGTTACTCTGGGAGCTGCCACCTTCTCTTTCCATCTTTTAGTTTTCTGTTAATTTGATCTTGATTCACGTTAAGTTTTCTCCTTTCAGTCCCCTGTCTAGAACCTGACGACTGTGTAGCTCCTTGTCAGGTCTTCATATCACTGCACAGTGATGTCACACTCTCTGTCTCATCCCTTCTCGGTTGACTTTGGTGGCATGTCCACTTCCCCCGGCCTCTTAGCCTTCACAAGCAGGCTGTAATCCTTCAGTCTCCTTTCTTCCACAATGTTCTCTTTCCTTTCCCTCCCTTTTCTTCTGGCAGTTTCATCCGTTGTTATGTCTTTAAAATCCAGGCATATGCATCAGCTCTGAGTACTTACCAGTGGCCCAGATTCCTGTCCGCTGACTTTCATCCTGGTACCCACTTCCCCTTGGCCATCTGATTGATACAGAAGCCAAACTCCCTTCTCTATCCCTCACACCAGTTCCGGATGCTTCATTATCCTTCCTCTACTCAGTGGATCGAAAATACACACTGCTTTCTCGCTTTCTTATCAGCCTACATCAGGAAGTCCTCGTGTCTTTGGCTTCAAACTACAACCAGAACCTGACCATTTCTCACTGTGCCTACTGCTGCCTCCCAACAATTGTCTGAATGCTTGAAGTGCCAAAACTGCCCCTCTTTGGTGGCTCTGTTCCTGTCCTTGTCCTTCTAGGATCCAGCAGTGTAGTCAGAGCTGTGCCTGGAGTGACGTCACATCACTTCTCTGCTCAGGACTCTGCAAAAGCCAAAGTCCTTATCTGAATCACTGCCATTGTGAGTTCTCCCTGCGATCCCTTTTGTTACTGTATCCCATCTTCACTGTTGAGCCCTCCTATTCCTCTGATGTGTGCTCCTCACTTAGGGATTCTACTCTTCCTGCTTCAGCAATTCTTGCTCCTTTCTAGTGACTCGTACCTCCTATGATTCTCATCTCAATAACTGAATTATCTGATTAGAGCTATAGCCAGATTGTTTCTTCAGCCTTTATTCTATTTTTTCTGTGTATTCTATTTTTTTAACAGTATAGATCCCCTTCAGTAAAATATATGCTTTGTTTTCATGTAACTGTTATCCTTTCCTTCCACTGCTAGCATGTAAGCAGGGACCTTCCTTGTTATACCTGAAGTGTACCTGACACAAAGCAGAAGTCTATCAGTGTACACCCAACACTGAAAGAATGAAGATGTTCAGAGATTAACAAGAGCTCAAGAGATAAGCTGCACCCTTGAACTAATATAGACTTCCCAAAACACACAAAAGCATTAAAAGCTAACAGAAAAAAAAAAACCTAAATACTTTAATGGAAAAAAAAAAACCCAACTCGAATAGTAAGAAGTCATCTTAGGAAAATTGGTGATCACTTCAGAAATGAAATGCCTAGCACATTTGGAAGCTTCTTCAAGAGTAAAATGGGGCTGCAAAAATGAGAGAATTAAGCTTTTTGCTTAATTCTGGCATTGGACAATGATACAATCTTGTTTCCTTGTAAACCTAAGTGTTTCGTGTACAGTTACCTCTGCGAGTATAATGGCTACTAAACACAGTTTAGCAAACATCAGTGATTTTACAAAATCACAGTTTACAAAGTCACAATCTAAATATAACAAGTAAATGATTGTTTTCAAGTGACACATTCATTCAGCACCGTGTTGAGTGAGGAAGAACTGACCACATAAGCACCGTCTTGAAGCACTTGCACTAAACCTGAATGACACAGAAAAGATGAACATGGTTCCCATACATGGAGGACATCCAAACTGAAGAAGCATCATGTAATTTAAAATAATTATAATTAAATGAGAAAAAAATTGAGAATTGATTCCGTAAAATATACAGAGTACTTAAGGAGCCCTTTAATGGAATGAGTTTTCTTAGCAGAATTAATTTTTATATGGCTCTGTTAAGATCGATCATTTTAAAAATTCTTTATTCTTTTTTTTTTTTGGATAAAGTGTCTCATTGTGAAATTCTAGTTGGCCTGGAACTCACTATGTAGAACAGGCTGGCCTCAAACTTGCAGCAATCCTCCTGCCTCTGTCTCCTGAATGTCTCATTATATGCATGTGACATAACCCATAGCTAAAATATTTTCTTTTTGAAGTCAGTAAAGCATCTAAAGATCCTTTTAAACTTTACAGAAAGCAAAGTATGCAAAAGTCAGACCTGCGGAAAAGGTCATCCACACTTAGGTTACACAACCAAGTAGGAAAATGTTAAAGCTATTTGATTTTCATACGTTTTTGCAAGTGTTTGACTTTACAGACCACAGGAAATCCTTTTGGAGTGGGCTCTGCCCCACTTGACTGACAGAGTGGGGAGTCAGCAAATAATCATAAGATGAGAAAACAACATTAGGTTATTTTAAATAGGGTTTTTAAAATTCTTGATTTTTTTGAAATAATGGTGATATATGATGAAGGTAACTTACTTTCCAGCTCCAGAAGGGAAATGGGACTGATGTCATCCATGTAAGGACAGAAGACGCAGCGATAAGAATATGGGGACAGAGAGATCAGGGGATGGAGACAAGGCTAGATTAGACACAGACAACAGATGCAGAAGTTGCTCTCGGGAAGTGTGTTTAGTGTCTGTGTTTATGTGAAGTTTCTGGGCACAGTGGCCCTTTGTGTTCTGCTCCACGCCATATTTGTGCTAGATGGTTTTATGTCAACTTGACACAGGCTGGAGTCATCTGACAGAAGGGAGCCTTCAATTAAGAAAATGCCTCCATGAAAATCGGGGTGTAAGCAAGTCTGTAAGGCATTTTCTTAATCAGTGATTTATAAGGGAGGGCACAGCCCATGGTAGGTCGTGGCCATCCCTGGGCTTCTAGTCCTGGGTGCTATAAGAAAGCAGGCTGAGCAAGCTGTGGAGAGCAAGCTAATAAGAAACTCACTCCATGGCCTCTGCATCAGCTCCTGCCTCCAGATTCCTGCCCTACTAGAGTTCCTGTCCTGACTTTGATGATGAACAGTGATGTGGAAGCATAAACCAAATAAACCAAGTCCTTCCCAACTTGCTTTTGGTCATGGTGTTCCATCATAGCAATAGAAGCCCTGACTAGGACAATAGTCTCTTCTCCAGAGTGAAATTTTCGTATGCTGTAGAGACTAACTCAGTTTTCCTTGGGTTGCCTTATTAGCACTTATCCCTTAAGGGTAAGAAAGACTGTTTTTGGTTTCTAGCCAAAGTCTCACATTGTGTTTTGCTATTTGACCTAGGGATCATATGGGTATAAAATCTGACTTTTCTTGTAACTATTGCCTTGGAAGTAGACCTGTTCCTGTGCACGGTTGTAATTAATATTCAGTACCCTAGGTAGAAGGCCATAAACCCAGAAGTTCCTCTTGACCTATAGCCAACCACTGTGCTTAAATACTCACAACTTGGACAATTCATTGAATTGTACAATCAAGAAAGAAATGACAAAAAAGAAAGGAAGGAAGGGAGGAAGGAAAGAAGGAAGGGAGGAAGGAAAGAAGGAAGAAAGGAAGGGATGAAAGAAAAAGGGAGGGAGGGAGGAAAGGAGGAAGGAAGGAAGGAAGGAAGGAAGGAAGGAAGGAAGGAAGGAAGGAAGGAAGGAAGGAGGGAGAAGAACTCCATCATTTATTTATATGCTGTGAGTGAATTAGTTTAGCAGCTCTTTTCTCCCAGGACAGTAAAGACTTTACTGGAAACATAGAAAGGAGAACACTCTTTTCAGTGGTTCCCTTAACATCTTATGTTGTTCTTCCTAGTCTGCTTGTGCATGTGTGCACACATGCACACACACACACACACACACACACACACACACACACACACACACGTACACCAGAGTTTCTTGAAGTAAAGACCTGCCTCCAAGCCTGTTTCTCAGCACACAGAGCTACTAGGCACCAGCTGAACCCCGGCTGAGACACACAGCTTCCACTACGGTGATGCTCCAATATTCTAGCTTTTTCCATGCTCTGTGGGGAACCTGAACATCAATAAACTCCCTGGCCCCAAAGCTGCTCCTCCCCAGAGCCATGGAGTACCTGTGCAGGTGTTCAGGGACACTCTAACACCTCCTTTCTAGAGGCCACAAGCAAGGGAAACAATGACGTGGGCATTCTGTAGGGACAGGGCCCAGGGGATTTTGTCCCTGTGCTCAGGTGGTGCCGAAGTAAACACAGGCAGCTGCTTTCATCGCCATCTCCAGGAACCTGACAAAATGAAATACTTACCAAGTAAAACTTAGACAAAGCAGAAAGAGAAAGCATGCCATTTCCTGTCAGTGAAGGGGAGAAGCTCACAGGAGCCCTAGGTAGCTCTGTGTCCACATCTTATTGGCATTCTGAGGTCGGACACTTAACTGAGGTCTGGGGAAATTCTTTGCTCTCATCGGTGTAATAAAAAGGAAGCCGATTTGATACACTGGCTGTGCTTTTAATTGCACCAAAGTTCTACAAATAGGCTCATCACATTGCCCTGATTCATGCAACAGGCTGGGCAGACAAACGGACATGCTTATTAGAGTTTTCCTTTGTAGACTAAACCTTAAGGGATGTGGCCATGGTAGTCCCTGGGGAGAGTGAGTCTTAGCTCCTAGACCCCACCTATGCTCTCAGGGTGGGGCAGGACACACCCAACATAGCCGGTCATCACTTTTTCCATTCTAGAAGGGAAACTGCAGCATCACTGCTGTGAGCGCTGAGTTCTGACGCTAGTTACATTCTTCCATTCTTTAACATCAAGTAAACAAGTGTTCGCTGGGCTGATGTAGCTTTAAGGCTACTGAGAGCAGCAGCGGTGCTGGAATCCACGTGTATCTCTGACCCATAAGCAAGATGGGTCTACTTATGTCTACAACTTAAACCATTTCAGTGTGTCTGAGCCACCTGTTTCCTTGAGGAACGCTGAGTTCTGGTAAAGATTTGGGAGCAACTGTACACCTGTTGCACTAAGATAGTAGATGGGCAACATGACTGTTTGTACCTTTCCATCTTTGGGTTAAAATAATTCCTCACGTGAGTATTTGGCTGGCTCTACAGCAGCCTTTAAACACACAGGGTAGACACATCTAATTTATAGATGGTGTTCAGTTCTTTTTCTTCTGCTTCCACCAATAGGCAAACAAGAGGGAATAAATGACCCCAACTTTGTCACAGTACTTATGGAGTAGCTACCAGGCATGACCGGGTTTCTTTCGATTGCTCTGACTTTCCATCTGACTGTCCTCCTCTCTCCAGCCTACGTCTAAGGACTTAAATACCTGGAAGTCATGAGATGGTTGTATTCCCATTAAACATGTCTACAAATGTCAAAGGGCAGAGTTCACGAGATCAAGAAACAGAGATTCTGTCTCTGATGACTGGGGGAAATCAAGTCCTAAAGGAAATCCCTGTTTTGCACCACAGAGCTGTATTTTTCTAGCTCCTGGCACTTCCTGTTAAGGCTTGAATGTGGATCATGATTTAAGAGCTTGCCCCAGAGTACTGGCTGGGAAGTAGTGGAGTATGGAAGGAATTACATCACTGGGACACTGCCATCAGAGGGTTGATGTTGACCTCCTACAGGGAGTTTGCATTCACAATAGTGGGTTACCATAAAAAGAGCAAGTCTGGCTCCTCCCTGGACTTCCAACTTACTGTCCTACCCTGGCATCTCTTCTTCATACGGTCATTTCTTCCCTGCTTCTCTGTCGTGTTGTGACATGGCTAAAGGGGTCCTTGCCAGATGCTGAACAAATGGAGCTACATTTTTGGAGCCTCTTCAACTCCAAGCTAAACAATTTTTTTTGTTCTATTAAGTAGCTAGATTACGGTATTTTCTTATAGCAATGGAAAATGAACTGATGAATTAATGCATCTCCCTACACTATGCTCATCTCAGACTCAAACACGAGGCTCTTTTTATAACCTTCAGAGCCCCTGATGATCTGTCCCTGGTCACTTTTCTTGATCCTCTCCCCCTGATTCTGTTTAGCTACCCACATTCCCTGCCTTTCTCCACCCAGGGCCCTTGCTCTTGCGTGCTGTTCTCTGTGTCTGAGCCCCCGGGTAATAGCATGACTTACATCCTGACCATAGTCAGCACTTATTCAAGCTTCATCTTCCAATTACCATTCCCTGGACCACTTGTCCTAGAATACCTCCCACACTGGGTAGGCTGAATCATCCCACCGGGCAGCCATTAGCTATGTGTAGTTGTTGTGACTCAAAGAGTTCCTTTCCTGTTTGGAGAACACCAGTATAAGACATCAGCATGAACTTCTCTGAGTCTTGTTTTTGATTTCTAGCACTCGCTGCTGCATCAAAGTGTATTCCTTTGTCTCATTGTGATGATGGAGGAGGAAAGGCTATACAACCAGGGACTTAGTGTCTTATTTAGTCTCTGATTTTGAGCTCCTAAAATAATGTTTGGTATATCACAGACTCTTAATAAACATTGAGTGAATGATCTTTAATCCCCGGGGAAAGAAGCAAGAGTCACGGCGAGGGGTCTGCTGCTCTTCCCCACCCAGCACCATGTCTTCCAGGCCAGGCTTCCTGGAAGGAACTCGGCTCCTGGCTTTGCCCACTGAGCTCCTCTCTCATGATTCCCAAGTCCCCGTGGAAGAGACACATTCACAGATGGCTCTTTTCAAGTCTGGCAGTTGCTCAACGCTGGGGAACCGTCTGCCAGAATGTCATTGGTCAATTAGTGGAAGTGAGTGACTGCCTCTCTGCTATTAAAGAGTAGGAATTACATGTGTCGGGTTTTTTTTTTCTTTCAGCTGAGTGTTCTTCATAATGGGATTATTTGGATTCTCCTGGGGCATCTGGTCTGCCAAAGGGTTATAGGATGACTAGTAGTGACTTGAGGGCAGCATCTAGGAGTACTGAACTCTTTCCAGGACCAAGAGAAGACACCCTGGGTCTGCTTACCTTTTCCTCCTGCAGAGCAGAGTTTATGAACATGGTGTCAATGTTTTAAATACATTTATGCATGTATGTATTTTTGTATTAAATAATTGTCACAATAAGAAACTATATCAACTTCACTGAGTAGCATTAAAGAAGGCTTGGATAACATATTTATCCTGTATTGGGTGAGATGTCTATTATTAGATTTTTTTAATTCTGGAATTAATCTGTAAATTTAGTACAGTATTAATAGAAATTTCTTTGAAAAACAATGGCCAAGCAATTCTAAGTTTCGCTGGAAAAGGAAAAAAGATTAAAATAATAAAAATTATACATGAAAAGGATGCGTCATGAAGGTAACATGCATTGGTATAAAATATAGAAAGGAGATAAAAAGTCAAACTATTAAAGCTAAAAACAGATAACCAGTACAAAAGTCTTAAGAGGCATTGATTGATACATGTAAGAACCTCATTTCTTGTCTGAGGGATATTTTAATACTGTTTCTGAAATATTTGGTAGCTAGTTGTACCTCATACAATATACAAAACAAGTTACAGAACTAAATGTTGAACAATTAAACTAAACTAATTCTCCTATAGATGCATACTTTAGAAGTTCAACAGGGCCTTAATAGATTTGCCTACTGGGTGGGAAATATGAACAAAGAACCTAAAGTAGATTATATAAAAATGATTTAAAAGCTTAGCTAGTCATGGCAAAAACATTCACCATAGATAAGATCATCTTAGAAAAATACTTATAGTGCACTAAAAGCTTCTGTTTCTCATAAAACTCAATAGGCAAAAGACTGTTAGTGTCTTGTGTCTGCCTTCCAAATGGCTGCAAACTTAGTGAGTTGAAATTTCTCTTCTCTCTGTTATAGAGGCCAGAAGCCCAACATGGTGGTGTTAGCTGAGTCACAGTTTCTCCAACGGTGACCCCTTCGTTGTCCTCTGGGGTGGGTGGATCTAGGACCCCTCAGCTTCTGGCTGTTGCTGGAATAACCACAGCTTCCCTTCCATGTCTTTTCTGGCCTTTTTTACAAGGACAATTGTCTGTGGATCTACAGTGTAACCTCCTAGTCCAGGCGGGCTTCATGTCAATATGTTAACCCATTCACCTGTTTTCCAGCTACGATACCCTGCATAGATTCTGGTGGCTAGAGCGCCGACATGCCTTTCTGGAGGTGCCCACCAACCTGCTGCCAGCCCAAAACAAGCATGACACAGGATGAAGATGTTCATGAGAAATGTTCGTTTTTACCAGCAGTCAGGTGCACCTTAAAACACCAGAACATGTTTTTCATTTGTCTCAATGCCAATTTCTGTATAGGGGAGAACACAGAAGAACAGGGAACCTTTGTAGTCTTCCTGGATTCAGTGGTTTTTCAAATTGCCAAAATTAGGTTTTCCTTTTGACCTCAGGAATTCTCAGTACACACTGCTAAGATTCTAAGATTAAAATAATAAAAACAACCTAATTGCCCAATGGCAGGAGACAGGTCAGGTGAATTATAGCCCAGTGCAAATCAAAATGGTAGAATAATATTTCAAAGCTATAGAAAATTTCAATATCAAAGCAGGTTATGGAAATACTCACCTCTGGACCAACATGATGGACTGAATGCGTTTCCAGTCCCCTCTCCCCTACCCTATAGCCTAGTCCATGCCCTGCTTAATATTTCAAAACACCATTTAAATAATAAATGGCTGATCCCAAAATGTCAAAGAAATCCTCAGGGGATAGAAAAGAAAAAGAGAGGACAAAGATAGCATGGGGACTGAGGCTGTGTCACAAGTTATGACTCGTGTGTGGTCAGCAGGCAAGCTAGGAGTTGGAAGCACACTGCCCACCCCTAACTGGGAGAAAGGACAGCCTACAGCTGTCTGTCATAGACAGTGGTTAGAAAATACCACCCAGGCAAGATGGAAAGCCCCAGAATCCAGCATCTGTACACAACTGGAAATCCAGCACTACTGAGAGCAAAGGACAAGCAAACTAGTTCAGCCGTTTGTCACCCTTTGAGGCCCTAGCAGAGGCAATCACAAAGTCCTATAAGAAAAACAGAAATCACATAGGAAGGCTCACAGGGCCACGTCCTGACCTAACAGGAATCTGTAAGAGTGAGTCTGTGATTGTTTTTGTTGTTTTCGGACTTACTTTCACTCTTAAAGCTTACTAATGATAAGCAAGATTTCGTCTGTGTGATTATATCTATTGATCAAACACTAGAAACTAAACTTGAGAATGATGTCACTGATCTGATGACCCTTGTGCTCTGCAAGGCCACGCCCCATTAGCAACAGGGGCAGCGACATTACTACTTACCGGGCAGCCCCTGCAGAACGTCACTATCCCTTCATGACTTCTGAGAATGAAGCCAAACCACAGCTTTCTGCTGTTACAGAACCTTACAGTGTCCTTGAATAATCTTGGGGATTTCCTGGGGATCCCCAGGTCTGAGAACTACTACCCTCAAAGGTGTGCTGACAGCCAAAACTCAGTCCACATTGGGATGAAGTCTTGTGTGGCTTGAGATAGCCACTGAGCAAACAAGTAGGGGATTTTACAGTGGAAGAGTTATAGGTGTTAGAGGGATCTGAGCAGGATTTCAAACGCGTGTGCTCAGTGTGATCCGACCAGGTCCGTGCTCCTGCTCCCTGCTCCTGCCTCCACACAGTCAAATGCTGGAAGCAGAACTACTGATTGTTAAGAATCTGGATTGTAGAAATATACCTCTCTGTCTCTGTCTCTCTCTTTCTCACTCTCGTGTGTGTGATTCTGAATTTCCAAATTATTTTCCCAGGATATCTGCTATGAGGTAATATTTTCTTTAAAAAGACTTGAAATGGGGGGGTGTATTTAAGAAGAGTTTTTTGGGGGGGGACAGAATAAAAAGTGAATATGATCAAAACACAAAATATAAAAATTTCAAAGACTTAATAGAATATATTTAAAATTCTTTTCTCCAGTATTTTTATTGTGATAACGTCAGCATAGCATAAAATTTTCATTTAATCATCTGTAGCTATACACTCATACTCTTCCACAACTGTCATCATGGTCCTTCTTCATAACCCTTTATTTTGTAAAAACTGAAACATTTATGCTTTCAATAACAGCTCTCTATTCCTCCATTCTCCCTGCCTTGGGGAGCTGAGTCCTTTCATAGTAAGTATCTCTGCACAACCCCTTTATGCCGGGCATTTGCAGAAAGTCTAGATGATGCCCAGGCTACTGGGTGGTGCTGTCTTTTACCAAAGATTCATTTCCACCACACGCTCACAGTTTCGCTAAAAGGTAGTTGATATGGTACTTCACAGGGTGAGCTCTGGAGCGGGCCTGCTCAATTTGATATTTTTCTCTCTTGAGACAAAGGCTTGCTGTGTAACCCATTCTGGCCTGACACTCACTGTGGAGAGAATAGATTGATGCTATTTTGGGTACCAGTATGCAGTGAGAGTACGGTGTTTTTAAATCTATGGGAAGGCACGTATGAGAAAGATGCACTGTCAAGCATCTGAAAGGCATGTGCAAGTTTTAGAGAGGAGGAGCATCCCAGGAACTGGTTATGGTAGTGATGATGAGGGAAATGCTGAAGGTGGGGGCTTTGTGGAGAAACAGAAATGTGTGTGTGTGTGTGTGCATGTGTATGTGTGTACGTGGGGAATATTTGTGAGTATGCGTGTGTATGTGAGTGTGTGTATGTATGTGTAAGTGTTTGTATGTGTTCACGCATGGGGGCTGTGTGCTGTGGGAGCTTGTGTGAAATAGCTTTAAAACACTATATGACATTACTAGATATACGCTATTTTGTGAACCACCAAAAGCAAAAACACACACTCAGCATACACACACCATGCTTGTCAGAATAATTCTCATCCATATGTAGAGGTTACTCCTTCTCTATTTGTGCAAAATGTGTGTATCACGGAATATATCAAATGTCATTTGAAATAAAGTTATTGGTTTTAAATATCACCTTTAAAGATACAGTATCAATCAGCTGTGGGTTCTCTGGCTCAACATGATGATCAGGGCATTTACACAAAAAGTGACACTGGGGCTCTTCCTCGGTGTCAGAGTGTTTGCAGAGACCCCCAGTACTGCCAATAGAAGAAAGATGATGGCAAGCTCACTGCGCTCCCCGCATACTCTTGGCGCTCCCCGCATACTCTTGATGCTCCCCGCACTGTGCTCCAGCTTCCCTCTGTGCCTCCTTTCCATCAGTTGGCACCTGCTGCTGTCTTCCAGAGGACTGCATCCGAGGTGCTGGATCTGCTTTCCCTCTGTGCAGAGAGCTGTGAGCACCTGCGTTTCAGGGTCACCCTAGGTGCCCTTAGCTGACACGTGACAGGTGTGGAGGTGTGAAAGGGTAGAACCTTATGCTTGAGTGGGGAACGGCCTCAGGCGTTACTTCTGTCTGAGTAAGATAGGGTGTCATCATGCGTATTTTGGAGATGGTGGGAGTCTGGAGGCTTTGCCGAATCTCCCGCCCTCTTGATCACTACACCTATCTAACATCACCATTTTGTCTTTGGAAAGACAGCCGCTGTATTGTGATTGTTTCCGTGGACAAACCAGACTGCACTTGGGAACTGCTATCCATTGACAGCTATCCTTGATGAAAAGATGTCATCAACAACTCCAACTCCTTTCCTTTTAGAGCCCACAGTGTAGTTTGGAGACGGGGTGGTGAAGCAATGAGTTCAGGGAGGAAAAGAATAGAATCCGGGCTGGAGCATTTACCCCCAATGGGAGCACCGGATGAGGTGGATCAGGTGAAGGCACAAGCCTTGGACTCAGACCCAGCTGAGAGTGAGCCCCAGCTGCTCTGACAAGCCCTGTGGTCCTCGACTTGCTCATCCCTTTCTGCTTTGGTATTCGCATCTGAAAGATGGAGGCCATAGTGTTTATTTTATCGGATTGAAAGAGTTTGTAAAAAAATATAAGGGGGAACATAAAATGCTAATACATACCTGGTATAGTATGCACTAAACCAACTGAATTTGTTTTGGTTTTCTTTTTCTTTTCATTTGTTTATTTGCAGTGAGTGAGTGTGTGTGTGTGTGAGAGAGTGTGTGTGTGTGTGTGTGCATGTGCGTGTGCTCACAGGCATATGTGCACCTGCTCATGTGGGAACTTGAAGTTGATGTTGGGAGTCTTCCTTGATGAGCCATCCACGTTCTTCTTTGAAGCAGGGTCTCTTAATCAAATCCAGAGCTGACCGGCATGACTCATTTGTCTAGCCAGCATTATCTAGGGTTCTCTGTCCTCCACCTTTGGAGACTGGAGTTCCAGGCATGCCGCCATCCAGCATTTCCGTGGGTTCTATAGATCTCGCGGAAGTCCTTTGCTCATGCAGAAAATGCACTAACTGCTGAGCCATCTCCCTAGTCCATTGGTTTTTTCAATGAATTTTAATTTTCAGTTAAAGCAGGCAGAGCCTGGTGCACAGTATGTATTATACTCCGTAATCCATGTAGAAATAAAGGATCACTCTCTGCAAACGTGAATGATGTTTTAAGATGGTTGTGAGCCTTGCTTTCGGCCACACCTGGTGAGTAAACTTCACTCTGAGAACTACTGCTTGCAACCCAAGTGTTGTTTTTGTATTAGTTAGCATGACATCACTGCAAGTATCTAAGAGGATTTTGAAGGAAGAGTTTCTTTTAGGGGCACTCCAGATGTTGTACTCTGTGGTCAGCTGACCCTGTTGTCTGTGAGTCCGCGATCAGGCAGAGAGAGCAACATGGCACCAGTGTGTGGTAGGGCAGGGAAGCAGACGGCAAGAAGGAAAGGAGGACCCTGGCACAAGGCTGCCCACAAGCAAGCAGTGACTACGTCTTCCAGATAGGACCTGCTTGGGAAAGAAGCATCACTTCTAATGTGCCGTCAATTACGTATCCACCATCGAATGTCTGCATTTGAGGACAGCAGAGATAAACCTGGAGGACTTGCTGGTGGAGCTGTGAAGGCCCATCGCCCGGGCTTTCCTCTTCCGTTCGGGCTGGGGTGAGCTCTGATAGGGAAGACCTCCACAAACAAAATGTGTGTTCTAATTCTGTGATTCCACATAAACTCACTTGATTAGCTGTCAGCTTCCTACAGACACAGCTGCGGTGGGAAGGGAGACTCCATGGGAAGTGTCTTTGGGAGACTTTTGTGGACATCAAGTGTGGGGGCAGGGAAAATGCATCGTGACAGGTGGCATGGCATGAGAACTGACCAGTGAGTTGTTCAGGGGACAGAATGAGAGATGGGACTTCTTCTAGTCCCCGTCCAGCTGTGCCTTCACTGTGTATAGATGCATGTCTTGTGAGTCTGTACATGTCTGTGTGTCTGTGAATCAGGATATAACCTTACAGGTTTTTAAAAAATATTTTTTAAATTCTTGAAGAATTTCTTACCGTGTGTTTTGATCATAATCATTCCCTTCCGTCAGCTCCCCCCAGACTCATCCCTACCTCCTCACCCACCCAACTTTGTGCCCTCCCCTTTAAAAAAAAAACTCATCAAATCTGTCCAGCGTGTGCTGGCCAAATACTCGGGTGTAGGGCTTGTCTTGAAACATAGCTGTCCCATCGGAGGTCATAATTGTAACTGAAACTGACCCTGCTCCTCCCAGTAGCTATTAATCACTAGTAGCTCCTTAGCTAGGAATAGGACTTTCTGCCCACCTCCCCTCCACATCCCCACCCCCATCTCCATGCTGAGATGTTTTTCTAGCTCCAGCTTGCCTGGGTTTCCGGGTTTTATGCATGTTGTCACAACCACTGTGACTTCATTTGTGTAGCTGTCCTGCTCTCTCCGGGATAAAATTTTCTTATTGTCATCCACCCACCTCCGGCTCTTCAAGCTTCCTTGATTATCTCTGAGTCTTGGGGAAGCCTTTTGAGATGCATTGTTTTTGTTTTAAAAGGTGGAAGGGAGTTAGCTTCATTCTCAGTAGAATACCTGAGCAACGTTACCCTACAAGCAAAGTTCTTTAAAATAAAAACTACAGTAGCAACCTTGGTTAGCTACTCCAGGTGTGGTTTGTACTTGAGCAAAGAAACAGCCTAGTGTGCTCACGTGTGTGTGCTAGCAAAGCAAGAAAAGTGCATTCTGTGTCTTTCTGTGTCTGTCTGCTGCAGTGTGGAGTAGTGAAAAGGGGCCAAGAGCTGAGTGATGGAAGATGAAAGGAATAATGAGCATCTCTTCTGGTTCTTGCCATACAGATCTATTCGGAACCACGGGTAAGTGATGCCCTTAGAGCTGAGCTGCTGAACACTCGTGGACACTCCCCTGCTGCACGTTGGCCATCAGCTGAGACAACATGGAAGACTCCTACAAGGATAGGACCTCACTGATGAAGGGTGCCAAGGACATTGCCAAAGAGGTGAAGAAGCAAACGGTGAAGAAGGTGAGCCAGGCAGTGGACCGGGCCCAGGATGAATACACCCAGCGGTCCTACAGTCGGTTCCAGGATGAAGAGGAGGACGACGACTACTACCCGCCCGGAGAAACCTACAGCGGGGAGGCCAACGATGACGAGGGCTCCAGCGAGGCCACGGAGGGCCATGACGAAGAGGATGAGATCTATGAAGGGGAGTACCAGGGCATCCCCAGCATGAGCCAGGGGAAGGACAGCATAGTGTCGGTGGGACAGCCCAAAAGAGATGAGTTCAAGGACCGCCGAGAGCTGGAGTCAGAGCGGAGGGCTGACGAGGAAGAGCTGGCCCAGCAGTATGAGCTGATCATCCAGGAGTGTGGCCACGGTCGTTTCCAGTGGGCCCTTTTCTTTGTCCTGGGCATGGCTCTCATGGCGGATGGTGTGGAGGTGTTTGTGGTGGGCTTCGTGCTACCCAGTGCAGAGACAGACCTCTGCATACCGAATTCAGGATCCGGATGGCTAGGTGAGTGTTTTATGTCAGCGAGACAGCTCTGAAATCGCTTTTAATTATGGAGCCCAGAGTAAATAACACTCATCTAGAGAACTGCATTTTTTTTTAATGAGAAATCTTATAAGTACAAAAAAAAAATAGAAAAATTGTGTCATGAGCACCTGTACAGAATCTTACCTGGGTTTGGTAGCTAACTTTTCTGACGTTCTCTTCATGTTTTATATATTCATCAATACAGCCTATTTGTGAGCATTTTAAAGTAAGTTAGAGAAATGTATTTCAAGCTACTCTAGCAGAAGTCATGAGCCATTTAATGAGAAGGGTGTCACTAATTGGTATGTAACTGTTATAAAATCTACACATGCACATAGCTCTGACATCATTAGCGATACAGTCTTGTAGGTCACCATTGTGGATACAGCCTTTCCTTTACCAAAACGTTAGTGTATGTTACATGGGTACATGACAGTAGAGACCTGCATTGGTGGCTCCTTTACTGATGCCTCAGGTAAGGCTGGGGATGGAGTTCAGCGGCAGAGCACTTGCCAAGCACGTGAAAAACCCTGGTTTCCATCCCCAGTATCTTTATAGGAAACTCACTTGATAATTTTCTAAATAGAGGTTGATTCTATGAAACTCATGAGTGTTGATTTCAGATATTACATCTAATACCGTCACTTAGTGTCAGAACACTGATACATATTTTTCCTATGATCTATGAGAGTATTTGCTTGTTTTTTTTTCCTAATTAGCTTTCTACATAGAATTTTCTATAGATGATTTTAAAATTGTTTTGGGGGTTTGTATCTTCATTTCTAAACTGGACAAACTTCATTCTCTAATATAATTTTAAAATTGACTTCAAATGTTATTAGTCATTCAATTTTATGTGTTGAGATATGACTTCTGTAAGGTATCTAGGCAACAGACTTGGTTTTTATATTCAGTTCACCATACACAGAAGGATCTTTTGTGGAGAGGTTCATTCTCTTGCGGTAAACTGGAGGAGCAGACATACACAGTTTTTTTTTGTTTTTTTGTTTGTTTGTTTGTTTGTTTTTTTGAGACAGGGTTTCTCCGTAGCTTTTGGTTTCTGTCCTGGAACTAGCTCTTAGCTCTTGTAGACCAGGCTAGCCTTGAACTCACAGAGATCCGCATGCCTTTAATCCCAGCACTCGGGAGACATACAGAGTTTAAGGGCCATGTCAACTACTTGATACACTAAGTCAGAAAGATTTTCAAACTCCTCTTAGAAATTCTGCCTCAGCACTGGAGAGAGGGCTCAGCTATTAAGATTACTGGCTGCTCTTCCAGAGGTCCTGAGTTCAATTCCCAGTAACCACATGGTGGCTCACAACCATCTATAGTGGTATCTGATGCCCCTTTATGATATAAAGTCATACATGTAGATAGAGCGCTCATATCTACACAAAATAAAGAAATCTTGAAAGAAAGAAAGAAAGAAAGAAAGGAAGAAAGAAAGAAAGAAAGGAAGGAAGGAAGGAAGAAAATGAAAGTCTGTCTCAAAGAACATGCTTGAATAGATGAAAATCTTACACAATCAGAATACTGCTGTCTATATTTCCAGGAGACTTCTATAAACAAAGCTTGAGAAATTGAGAACATAGTTGTTTATTAGATAATGTCATGATCATTGATGCAAAGAAATGTGTGTGGCTAGATGAAATTTCCCAGCTTCCTCTCTGGCACCACAAGAGAAAGTCACAAAGGAGAGGATGGTTTAATTCCTTTAAAGAGTTTTATTCTTTAAATTAGCTCCTGTGTGTGTGTGTGTGTGTTTATTTATTTCCTCCTGTGTAAATGGAAGCACCGGGTCCATGAAAGCAGACTGTGAAGGGTCACAGGTGGGAACTGGCGAATAACTTGCCTGTCTTTGCTGATAGACTCAAGTGTGTGTTCAGCCATCAAAAGGCAGACCTCACTGTGCTTCAGAGGAGAAAGCTTAGCTAGTCATCAAATTGATTTTTCTCAGCAGAGCTCATGTATCTGACACTGTGTTTTGATTTGCTGGTTTTCTTTTCCTTTGGTAGGCAGATGTATTAGTATGGGCCTAATTAGTCAGGAATTTTCAAGATTTGCCAAAGGATGTATCTATCAGCAGAATGTTTCAAGTTAAAGCCTAAGAATTATATCCACATCGGTACTTAATCACTGAAGTGTTAAATTTGGAAGGAAACCTTGTTCAAGCTATAGCACCAGCTTTTATGTTAGAGTTATTGCAGGAAAACCCACACCAGTCTTGCCCTTCTTCCTTTACTCATGCACAACATTGCATAGGGTTCCCGTATCAATCGGTCACAGAAGCCAGCACCCATGATGACACACGTCTGCAGGTGGCATTGTCAAGTGTAGATAGCAAGGCAGAAGAAGAGGTTCCTGGATTGTTTCATCTGTCTGTGAATGCTGCCCTTCAGTGACTTGCAACTGCGCCCTCAGAAGGACTTGTTTTCACACAAGGGTGTGAGTCCCTAGCGGAAGCTGGTTTTTATGGTTTCATGGCTCTGTCTTCCAGACTTGCATTTCAATTATTCTGCCATTGTAATTTCACTCATAATTGCGGTCTAACAGAGTCTCTTTAGACAAGCATTTAAATTGTTTTGCCATTTTCATTTCATCGGCTAATGGCTTTGTAATATCATTACCACGCTAAGTCATAGCAATGGGATCAAAACCAGAAAAGAAAGATGCGTGACCCATGCTTGGTGGCATTTTGTGGATATGGATTTGCAAAATAAATTTTCATTTGCTACGAAGCATCATGTCAGTTTTCTCAAAGAAAACCAGATACGAAATATGACCCAGTTCATGTTTTAATTATTTATGGGGTTGATTCTCTTTTGTGTTTGCCCAAAGATCGACTTAGGGTAACTCGGGCGTACTGTGTGTACATTTGTCTGTGTGCACAGATAACACTGTTAATTGGACCGGAAGAAGGGAGTGTAAATATTTAATTATCTAATGAGTCATTTCTTGCAGGAGTAAATGTTGTTCTTTAAGGTAGTTCACCCCCCGTTGCTAAAGTCGATTTATTGAACATTTGTGGCATGTGAAGCAGTGACACCATTGGGAATATAGGAGGAAAACAGAAAGGAGGACAGAGAGATGGGGAGAGGGAGAAGATTGATCTACCCTCAGAAACTAGAGTCTAGAAAGGAGAAACGGGCATGTCTGCAGATTCTCAGGACAAGGAAGCAAGTGTCAGCAGCCAGGGAAACAAGGCACACTCCTTACAGGGCAGGATCCTGAGTAAAGTCGTAGAGAGAAGATGACACAGATAAGGCAGGCACGCTCATTAGGGGGCAGGATCCTGAGTAAAGTCTAAAGAGGAGATGGGCGCTAGGCCAGAGACAGTCAGCAGGCATTAACTCATTGGTTCACCTGCAAGAGAGCACTTGGTCAGCAAGGAAATGCAGAACGCAGCTTTTAGCAGGAAGGAAATTCCCATTTTGTGCGGTCTCACTTTGGGGTCTTTAGGGAAGGTTGAAATGTCCTTGGGTTATTTCTCTATCTATCGTGGATGAAGTACCAAAGAGTTAGGAGCCATTGTGTTTAAGGTGACAGTGCCAACAGCCTTCACCAGGGCGACAGTGGTTTGTTTCCTGAAAATAATGCTTAGTCTTATGGCAAAGACAGAGCCTTGGAGTCTGGAAATGAATTTGTTGGCTGCTGCAAATGGCTTTGTACAAACACAGAGAACCGGGTTACCGATTCCTTAAGGCGGCATTTAGGTACGTGACCACAGATGTTAGATTTTCTGCCGTTGGTTACAAGGCAGGGTCCTCCCAGATGCCAGTCATCCTCCTTGGTGTCCTCTGCTGAGTCTCATCCTGAAGGTGTCCTCTGGGACCTGGCTGGCTTCCTTCCCACCCGGAGGCTAGTGAGTAAGCACACTGTGTCCTAAAGCTGTAATGCGATGTGGTCATTCGAGCTGCAGCCTGGCCCCAGCTCCAGCCTAGTGCAGAACAGCACCTACTGGCTGCCCTTCCCTCTCCTCCACATCAGTAGGGCGGGCCTCGTGCTCATAGACTTCCTTCTTCCTACATCCTCGTGGATCAGAGGACTCCGCATCTTTAGCTCTACTTGTTTAGGGTTCCAAAATTAAGTATTCAGGAATCAAAACATTATTGTGGCCATGGTAGATACAAAATTGTTGGAAAACTCAAGAACATCCTTGATAACTAATATTGAATATTTAATCATTAAGCATCCTGTTTGTGTTTCTTTGTCCTTTTCGAGGCAAACTGTAACTATAATCTTTAAATCTCACACGCAGTGATAATTTTGAAGACATGATAATTTTGAGGACAGGAGTTTTAAAAAGCATAATTTGGAAAGAACCAGGCTCTAGGGAAACTGAAGGAGTAAACAGTGTTAAGGAAAAGGGAAACACCCTCCTCCCAAGGTTCAGGAGACATCAGAGAAGAGGGAGAGGAGAGCGTTTAAGAAATAGAAGATGGATGGCCAGGTGATGGTTGTGCACACCTTTAATCCCAGCACTCAGGAGGCAGAGGCAGGCGTACCTCTATGAGTTCAAGGCCAGCCTGGTCTACAAGAGCTAGTTTCAGGACAGGCTCCAGTGCTACAGAGAAACCCTGCCTCGAAAAATCAAGTAAATAAATAAATAAGAAGAAGAAATGGAAGATGGGGAAGAGTACCATGGCATGCCACCATTCAGAGATTGCATGGCTGTTGCAAATCATGAACACGTAGCAGCTATGACTACCTACACAAGATCAGGCCCTTCATGCTTCCGTCAAGAATAAAGGAGGTGCCCTTGAGGCCTCACCTCTTCTGGAGGCAGTGTTGTCTGCTAAGGTTTGCTAGAGGTGGGAGAAACCAGAGGGAAGCTAATTGGGGAAAAAAGGGGGTTCATGAAGAAAGAAAGGGAGAGAAAAGGGGGCAAAGAGGGCTAATAGAGTCGCTAGATATTGTGTATGTGTATGAGACTGTCAGAAATTTAAGATTAAAAACATATTAGGTGTATATGGGAGAGGGTTATGTGTGTATGGATACATGTGAGTGCAGTGCCCGAAGAGTCCAGAAGAGGGCGTCAGACTCCCTGGAGCTGGAGTTAACAGAAGCTTGGGAGACAGCCTCTGTGGGTGCTAGGAACTGAACTTGGGTCCTTTAGAAAAGCAGCCAGTGCTCTCAACCACTGAGCCATCTCTCCAGCCCCCAAAAGTAATTTTTTAAAAAAATAGAAGTAACAAGGACATTTAATTCAATAGGCATTAATTGAGTCCCACCATGAGCGAGGTGCCTGGCAAGGTACGTTGGGGAGTATTTTATGGAGCATTTTCTGATCTTTTCCATTTGGGAGTTTTTTCCCCACAGTGTAACTTGAAATGAGGTGAGTTTTAGTACAGCCTTCTCCATCTGACAGAGAGCACAGTGCTGCGGTCTCTCGGGGCACAGACTCACCAGGCTGACCTCTGAGAGCATAAGGAAACTTATCCGGGATGGAAGATTTGAGCAGGTATTTGGAGGATAAAGAAGAACCAAGTGGGCAGGTGAGAAGAGTGGAATCCTGGGAAAATGCTGTAGCTGTCAAAGGGTATGGACGCTGTGAGGCATTTGCTGGGAGCGTGGTTTGGCTGAGGTCTGGTGGCAGTTTGGAGCTGACTGAGGTCAAGCTCTAGGCAGACTGTGAAAGACATTAATGTCAAGGAAGTGGGATTGATTTTATCCTAGATCAGGGTTTGGGGAAGTCGCTCTGGTAGCAGTATGAGAAGACAAAGAGATGGGAGACGTAAAAAGTCAGATGGACTTGGAAAAATCTACTTTATTGAAGTATAATGGTTCACAATTGTAGGTTGAACAGTTCCGTTCCTCAGTAGCTATATCTTCATGTCAGGAGTAAAGACTACTAGATTTTACTGGGAGTATTAAATGAGAAAAATCTAAATATAACTGTTATCAAAGCCTCAGATACATCACAAATGCTGTGTTGACTATGACGGTCATTTCTGCAAGCGTGAAGGTCACTCTGGAGGTTAATGCAACAGCTTGTGCCAAACACACCACGGCATAAAAACCTGAGCTAATTAGCTGTGTGAAAGACAGGTTGGAATTGGGAGAGAAATGCAAATATTTGAAGTAGGGGATGGTAGATGTGAGGCGGGAGATGGCAGGTTGGAGGTGACAGAGGAGGTTAGGTCGCTGTGAAGGTGTCGCTCTGTGAGATCGGAGAGAGGCCAGGGCCAGAAGGGCAGAGGGGGGTTCTGGAAAATCAAGCTGAAGCACACAGACCAAGGCTAAGCAAAAGGGTTAAGAGGACCAGTGGGGAGTGGACAACTTAGAGTTGGGGAGATGTGGGCTCTGAAATAGGTAACAGCCAGAGGGACAGGGCGCTTCTATGCCTCACCGTGGTTCTCTTCAAGTTAAATCCTCTCTAATTAAATAAATTAATTACACAAAAATTCTCTTTCATTCAGAGCCAGTGGATATTTCTAACGTTTGAACTGTACAATCCACAGAAGTTTAGGTGCCATGGAGCCTTCTTTGGAGATGGGGGTCAGGGTTAAGAGGACTGAGATGGCCTCTTCCTCTCTAAAATTTCTCTGATTCTTTATCAGAGTAAATTCATATTCATCTCCAGCGTAACTCAGTTTGTGTAAATAATGATCCATAATAGACATGTAAGGTGTGTGTGTGTGTGTGTGTGAGAGAGAGAGAGAGAGAGAGAGAGAGAGAGAGAGAGAGAGAGAGAGAGAGAAGGTTTATTGAACCCAGGTCTTGTATATGTTAGGTAATTGCTCTATCATGGAGCTATATGCCCAGTCCTTTTATGATTTTTTTTTTAATTTTGAGGCAGGGTCTTACTAAGTTTGAGGCTGCTCTTGGGCTCACTATGTTGTCTGAGCAGGCTGCAAGCTTTCCATCATTCTGCCTCAGCCTCCTGGGCTCTTGAGATTACAAACTTGGGTCCCCAAGCCCACCTTACTTTAAATACCCTATCCAGGCTTTAGCTGACTTTAGCTGCCACAGTGGTGCTGAAAAAGGCTTAGTGTATCATCAGGCAGCCGTGATGGACCATTATGTGCAGATCAAGCCAAGGCATGAAATTCTGTTCCTTTTATGTTGGGGAACCATGGTGTTTCCCAGATGTTGGTACCTTAGTGAGTTAGGCAAACCTATCACCTTGAGGGGGAGTCAGGAACATGGAAGGTTCTCTTTGGTTCCATGGTCTGTGCTGAATATCAGCTTAGGATGTGTATAGAGCACGTGTTCTCAATTCCAATTTCCCCTCAGTTCCCTAAAAATCTCACTTAAAAACCTCTTGGTTGAGTTAACCTTTGGAAGAATGCAAGACTCTCGTTCTTAGTGAAGCTATACCACCTGGGAATCTCAAGCTATGAAATATGAATTGATCTTTTGTTTATGAAGTACCACATTGCAATCACACATTACATCTCATCATTTTCTGTATTCTATTTTTTATATTCATAGGCGTTATATCACAGCAAAAGTTGTAAATGAGAAAGTTGGTTGCCTTGTAGAATTAACGTGTAAGATCAGCCCCTGGTACAAAGCCATCTAAGAGAGGGGATGCAAGATTAGGTTCCTGTGTGCTGCTCCTACAGAAGCCTCCCTGCCCTGACCAATATTTATTTATATGAGGATCTCAACAAGTATTCATTGAGTGCATGAGTGCCCATCTCTGAGAACTCTATCACTTTACGACCTCTTTGGAGGCTTGATGTATTTAAAATAAGATTCTATTTTCATTAAGTGGAACTCAGTAGAGACAACTTTCTAAAGACATAGTCACAAATATAAATGCTGGCTGTTCTCTTCCAAAGTAGACGTGACCTGATGTGAGAGTTCATCATATCTGATTTCAGGGCAATCTGTCCCTCTATGGAGGACAGCACACAGAAGGCGTTCTTACCCACGTCTCTGAGCCCCGTGGCTAGCTTCTCTCACGCTAAGTCTGGGCCCCAACCCAACCTGAGGGTATCAGGAACTTAGAATTTGCCCATCAGAAATGTGTTCGTCATCATGCCATCATTGATGCTGGTCTTCTCAGCCATTCCGTTGTCCATTTTAGCTGGCCAGTTAGCATTCTGAATTTCTTTTCCCTCTTCCTTGGTGAGGTTAGACATCTGAACCTCCTTCCTTACCGTGTTGATATGTGTATTTGTTTTCTCAGCATGGTTGGATTTGGGGGAGACTCCATTCAGAAAGTAGGTCACATCCTGGGTCACAGTTTACAGGGTCCCCTGCATTTCTTGGAAAAATATCCTACTTTAACTACATATTAATTTTTAAAAACTTTTATAGTATTAGTAAGAGTTGATTCACTTATTGGCAAAAATAAAGCTTGACCAAGAATACCAGAACAACAAAGAGTAAATATTTATACCTATGAATGGAATTTTACCTGACATCATATTTTGATCTTTAGTTGCTCTTAAAGTGTTTAAATTCTAAATAATTTTAGATTAAGTAAATGCTTTTGCGAATTTAGTGTTTCTTTTTAACATAGAGATGGGGTGTATTTTTTTTCATTTTGCTTGATACTCCACTCTCAACTCTATCAAATTGATATGCATTCCTGTGTCTTCTGCTGATGGTTAGAATATTCATCCAATAAAAAAACACGCTGAGCATCTAGTATTCAGCAAGACTGATCAGACTCGGAAGGGGCAGTCGGAAATAAGGCAGGAAGTGCCCAGGAGACCTTATGCACAACTTTCAACCACTCTAGGTTCTACAGTTTGAGCTTTGATGACGGAATTTCTCTTCTTCTCTTGCTCCCTTGCTTGCCACATGCAGGAAAAATGATTTCCCCGAAGGCAACCTAAAGAGCTCTGACCTGAACCCCTACCTTGACTTCTTGGCATCCCTGCATATGTTCCCGTATTCCACTGGGTACTAACAGATAGCACATTGGGGTTTTAACCGCCTTATTGGAGATTGCCGTGTCTGATATTCTGCAACCAACCAGCTCTGAGTTCTTGAGATTTGCTTCCATCTTTTCATCTCCGTTTTCTGCTATTGGATCATGAGCAGAGCGCAGTGACTGCACATTGCACTTTGAGCCACTGTTAGCACAGTCCACTGTTGTTGTGTAGACTAGGTGTCTAAGCCAATAAGAAAGAATGGTGCAGATTTCTCTCTCTTCCAAGTTTATTCCAGAGTTTTTATTATTGGTATCTTGGGTAATGCTCTGAAATCTAGGATTGTTGGTTTTCTCCCTGACACTGTTCACTGCATTTGGGGACCACAGCTGTGTCCTCTGGGTGACGGTCTCTTTGTCCTTCAGTGTCTTTGATGGAGCTGTGAATGCACCCTCTGGCTCTGTTTGGCCTCCTGAATGTCACCTCAATTGTACTTGAATTTTAAAATTATCAGCTCATGAAATACACCTGTACACCTATACTAGCAAGATTTTATTTGAATTCATTATTGCCAAACAAGAAAATAAGATGTAATAATCTATCACCATTATAGTCCTGGGTCTTATGTCCTCCAGTCCTTTTGCATTCTCCTGAGGAGAAATGTTTCTGACATGAGAGAAGAATTGGACCAAAGTAGCTTGCAAAGCATCCATCCATACAGAAGGTCTAAGTATCCAGCAAAACATCCATCCATCCATCCATCCATCCATCCATCAATCCAGAAGGCCTGATTCATTGTCATAGGACAGGACGTAGACAGAAGCTTCAAGTCAAATCTTAGACATCTAGTGATTTACAGTTGATGCAAAGATTTTATAATGGAGAGTGGTAATGGTCGTGCATCACTAGGAATGTCTGCCATCCCACAGTAGGTCCATTGGAATTCCTCCATCCAACAGTAGGTCCACTGAGATGTCCTCCATCCCACAGAAGGTCCACTGGGATTCCTCCATCCCACAGTAGGTCCACTAGGATTCCTCCATTCCACAGTAGGTCCACTGAGATGTCCTCTACCTTACAATAGGCCCACTGAGATGTCTTCCATCCCATAGTAGGTCAACCAAGATGTCCTCCATTCAACAGTAGATCCACTGGGATTCCTCCATCCCACAGTAGGTCCACTAGGATTCCTCCATCCCACAGTAGGTCCACTGAGATGTCCTCCATCTTACAATAGGCCCACTGAGATGTCCTCCATACCATAGTAGGTCAACCAAGATGTCCTCCATTCAACAGTAGATCCACTGGGATTCCTTCATCCAACAATAGGTACACTGAGATGTCCTCCATCACACAGTAGGTTCACTAGGATTCCTCCATCCCGCAGTAGATCTACTGAGATGCCCTCCATCCCATAGTAGGTCCACTGAGATGCCCTCCATCTCACAGTAGGTCCACTGAAATGTCCTCTATTCCACAGTAGATCCACTGGGATGTCTTCTATTTCACTTGCAATATACACATTCTCATGGTAGGCCCATCTTCAGGTAGGTATGCTGGGCACAGTCTCTGCACTTGGGGTACTGAAACAAGAGAATCTGAGTTGAAAGGCGGGCTGGGCTACATAGACTCTGTCTAAAAAACAAAAACCAAACCAAACAAACAAGGAAACATAAACAAACAGGAGAAGAGGGTAGGAGTATAGCTTTACTACTAGAGCCCTGCTTAGCATACCTGAGCAACTAGGTTTCTGTCCTGGCGCCATTCCACAAAAACAAATAAAATGAGATATTTTAGTTTCCTTAAATTTAACAAACCACAAACAAAAAGATATACAAATATGCATGCCTGCACATGCACACACACACAGAGGGAGAGAGAGAGTGAGATCTTGCCTAGAGCCGTCCCTTTCCTGCGTTCAAGGGGATGATGGACTTGATGAGCCGCTCGGCACAGGCAAGAATGGAGAGAGAACTCTTTCTCTCCTGTTGCCAGAAGATTTCTGAAATTTAGGGTCTGGATGGGCTCAGCTCTTAGTCAGTGATGGCTCCTCTTGCAGAGTCCACAAAGCAATTTCATAATAACTCAGGGCCCCGGTTTTGCCGTTCTGACCTCTCATGTGTACGCTGAAGTGGTGACTTCTGGTTTATCTCTTCAGGCAGCATTTGAGTAGACAGAAGGACTTGGGCAAGATGAAATATGCTTCTTAAAAGTCAGAGGGGACCAACATATATCCTCAAACATTCTGGAGTTAATTATTAGTTCAGCTGGAATCAGATCAGTAATCATAAAGTGTCCCTTGTGGATGAAAGTTTTTGCTAGCTAAGGGTTTTTTTTTTTCTAATAAATTAAGCTCACCTCTGTCAGAGCCAAAGCTTTTTGTGCTAGAACTAAGGTTTCTTTTTTATGAATCAGTGGTGATTTATGTAATTTTGAAATTCCTCAAAAAAGACAAAAGCAAAAAAAAAAAAAAAAAAAAAAAAAAAAAAAAAAAAAAAAAAAAAAAAAAAAAAAAAAAAAAAAAAAAAAAAAAAAAAAAAAAAAAGAACAATAGAGCCATAAACCAACAGAAAGCTTTTAGGGTGCAGTATAACTTAGTGGGAGAGGTTGGATAGTCTGGATTGCCTCCCAGCGATAAATAATACTGTAGTTTTTAGTTTCCAGAAATGCTAACACAATCAAAAGAGACACACAAACAAAGACCACGCCCTGATTCCTCGGCACAGCCACTGCGATTCGCTTTCCCTTTGTTCCTTCTCCACTGTCTCTGCTGCTCTTTGTCCCTAACTCATCCCTCGATGCTCCATGCTGGTGTAAGGTGCTCATGACTAGGCCTGCTGACAGTGCACACAGCTAGTGAACGGGAGCCACCTCCCCAACCAGGGCCTCATGACATGTGTCTGAGAGGCACAAAAATCAAGTCCAGACATGTGGTCACGTGGGCGAAGGACGTTGGCTATCGGCTCTTGGTCCCTTACTGTAAATCTTCTCTAATCTCACATGAGTCTGGTGGCTGCGTGCCAGTTAAAGACCTCAAGTCATCAGCAGCTTCAGTTTCTTCTCTACAGTCAGAACTGATGATTTGAGAGTTTGGGATTGCTACAAAGTAGATATGAGGCTTTGACATTTTAACTTCCCTATTCACTGGGATTTGGCTCCTGCCTATGGCTGTTCTTTATCCTCTGAGCTTCCCTTCCTAAAGGGCCCTTGTGGTGGAGACTTTTGTCCCTACAGCCTACTTGCTGTTCCTGTTTGGATATTCCTGGGAGGCAGAAGGAAAACCGTTCATGTTTCATCACGTCCTATCCATGACCAGCAAGTATACAGGCTAGTGTGAACACTTAGAAGTAGCCTTCAGCTACATATCTCAGCCCACTGTCTTCGGCTCTATCTGCCACTCACTGTCTGTCTCCAGATAGTCCACAGAAGGGGTAGTTAGAGTTCAGACTCCCAGTTAAATCTGAAGGACAGAAATAATAGAATGATTTTTTAAATAAGAATGTCATGTGTGATATTTGGGACATAGTTATACTAAAAATAATTTATCACTTATCGGTCATTTGAAATTCAAATTTAACTGGGTGATTCTATGACTAGCTGTGTTGGCAATGAGAGAGTAGAGAGACTAGCATTTGTTTCAACCTTATTGATTCCCTTATTGCACTGTATTGTATAGCCAATGCTAGAGCTTCGGAATTGATCCTAGCCTAGAGCTGGAAGCTGCACCTCATTGTGGTGTCCTTATTCAAAGGTAAATTTTAAAACTCCATCTCCTGGACTAGTGTTTCTAAACCATAGGCACACACACAAGTCCTGGGGGATATTTTGACTGTGAAGGATTGAACACTGCAGATCTAGAGTCGGCTTGTGGGTCTTAGCACTGAGGCTGCAGGCCATGACTCACTTTGAGTGGTCCTTTGACACTCACGTTAAACCTGGTCAGTCCTGTCCCATTTATGTTTCCCAGCCAACATCCTCGGCAGCTATAGTAAGGATGTACATGCTATTCTGATGTTAAACAGTCGCCAGGGTAAGCGCTTGGGGAGCCAGCAGCGCTAGGTGAAAATGCTCTCCTTATTTACCAGCATACAGTAACACCATGGACAGAGGGTTTAATAAACCAGTTCAGGGAAGGTGTGTTTTTCTAACAGCCAGTATCAACGGCGGAAGAATGCAGAGTTCTCCTGCACTAATGGATAGTGACTATATCTTCCATGCTTTTCCCTTCACAGTGGGGGATCTCACATCTCTAACCTTATCTCCAGCCACAGATCCCGGTGTGGGCCTCATGTGTGCAGGGGCCAGTGGGACGTTGCTTTGTGGACATAGCTTCTCAGTGTTGGTGTCTTGGTGATGTAATTATAACGTGATTCCTTCGGATGTTGCCCTCCCTATCCAGCCGCATGAAATTAAATGAGTTTTCTGTAACTTTGTTTTCTCAGAAGAACTTAGTTAGGCCAGAAATATGAAAGGCACAGTTGTGCCAGATGAACTGCTTGGAAGCTAAATGAATCAAGAGCAAAACAAAACATACCGGAACAAAACATAGTCCAGCAGTAGATGTCAGCTTCGCACAAACACACATGCCCGCCAGGAGGTAGGTCACACAGGCAAGAAGTGGCCCTCTGTCCATTTTATTGTATATTTTCTACTTACTAGTTGTGACATGAGAGGAGGTAGACATAAAGTCCCACCCCCAGCCGAGGAGTTGCTGGTAACCTATAGCTTCTGGAAGACTGAGTACCCTTTCTGCCATTGGTAGGTCTACCACACTCCAGCTGAAGGCCACACAGCCGTGAATGTAATCAACGCAATTTGAACTTAATGGGTAAAATAAAAAGGAGATGAACTGAAAGGGGAAGAAAGGGCATGTAGGTCTGGGAGGAGTTGAAGGAGAGATGATTGTGGTCAAAACTCAACTCATTTTACAAAATTCCTCAAAGAACTAATAGTAAAATCTTTTTAAAAGTTGTAACATGGGTAGACGTTCAATGAACAATGTCTGTACGAGGTCTGCCTTTCGGTACAGCGTTTCTCACATAGAAGGGACACCAGCGGGGGGCCAGTCCGTCTGTCCACCACATCCTTAATAAATCTGTGCAAGACATTGCAGTCTATCACGTGACATATGCAGATCAACCGGATATAGACTCTCCACAGCGGGCACTTGTTTTCCGAACAATGCAGGAACCAGGACAGAGATTTTAGTCTACCTGAGGCAGGTGTGGGTTAACGAAGGGCCTCAGAAATTTGAACTTGAACTTTGAACTTGGCTTGGAATTGTGGGTAGAATTGGAATATAGGAACGGGACTAGAGACAGCAAACTAAGCAAGGGAATAAACACATGGTGATCCTGGGCCCCCAGGTCAGCTCAGTTGAGGTCGTGCATGCACAAAAGACAGCAATTGGAAAGACCCGCGGTGCCTGGAGAGGCTGAAATAAATTTATTCTGATGCTAGCGGGTAGTGGTTGGTGTGTTGGCAGGGGACTGGTGTGCGGAGAACTCTTGATTGGGAGACCGCTACTTTTGGAAAAGCTTGAGGAGGGGTGAACTCAAGACAATGATTTGGCCTAAACACCTCAGGCCAGATGAGCCCTGACAAGGGCCTGACGCTGGAAGTGGACAAAAGAAGTGTTCATCAATAGACCTTATCAACAGGTGAGCTCCAAGGCCAAGAGCAGACCTTAAACCCGTATGATGCAACCTCAGTAAAGATTGGCGTTTTAGGACTAGCAGGAGGATGGGGAGCTCGTGGGCGTGGAAATATGCTCTGCTACCCTGGGCTGGAAGAGCAAGACCTAAGAGTATGACCCTTAACATACAATACAGCCTAACTGGAAAGTGATGGCCAGTAAATTTCCATTGGATTTGAGATGCCAACCAAGCTGTTTAAGAGAAACAGCGGAACCTTGGGAAGCCAGTCCTGGGCCTTCTGGGAAACTAACCCCAGCGATGGGTATCGTGGAGACCTCGGGACAGAGGTAAAACTGAACACGCAGGAATGGAGGTCATGTTGAAGGCAAGAGCGCAGAGGATGCTGTGGGCTAGGGATGGATATTTAGTTGAGGCTTTCAGGGAAAGAGGGACCCTTCATCAGACAAGTGGGTTGAAGGTAGGGAAAGCTTCAGCTGCCTGGAGATAAGCAGAGGAAGGAAGTAAAGGAAGAAGGAGGTGGTTACGACTGCCCAGGACTTCTGGAGCAGAACGGAGAGCAGGGCCTGGCAGTGGGGATGAGAACGCTTTTCCAGAGGGGGCAAGCACTGATGTCGGATGAACGCTAAATCCATTAGAATGTACAAAACACCTTTTGTTTTGAAGTCATAATATGATTCCATCATTTCTCCCTTCCTTCTCCACTCCAAACTCTTCCATGTACCTTGCTCTCTTTCAACTTCATGGCCTCTTTTTTCGTTGTTAGTACCCGTATGTGTGTGCTGTGTGGATTCCTAAATATAGCTTGAATAACTGTAATGTTACTCATGCAGTTGTTTTCAGGGCAGGAAGAGCAAATGAGTCTGTTTTAAATTTTGTTATAAGGAACTTTGGTATATATGCATTTGTTTTGGTTACCACTTTTAATATTGTAATTATAGCATAGACTGGAATAGCTAAAAAATTAAATCAGTCGTCTTCCTCAAAGGAGGATGATAATTTGTATTCATTATCTAGTACTTCTGTGTCGTTGTGTGTCAATAATCACATCTAAAATATAAAGAGGAACTAAGGTGGCAGAACACAAGTGGCCTTGGACGAGTGTTACTCTCTTGCTTTAGTGGGTTTTTCAGGTTGGAAAACCATGTCTGTTATAGGTAACACCGTATTTTGTAAAGTTGACTTTGCTGAAATGTTACCATTTATGTGATCAAGTAGTAGTTTGACAGTGGACAGGACTGCCCAAAGCAGGCATTGGAGGAGTGGTGTGACGTGATTTCCTTTATACAATATCTTTAGGACTCCACTCTAAAACAAGGTTACGAGCATTTTGGCTTCCTGAGGTTGCCGTAACAAAGTCCTACCCATTGGGCAATAAAAGTGATGAAACCTTTTTCTCCTAATTTTCAGTTGTACAACAGAAAATGGGTATGTCAAAGGAAAGGAGGAAAACCAGCCAGATTTGAGCGACACGTTGGATGTCATCTGTATTTTATGTGTCTGTGGTTTGTGTTCTTCCAGATAATGGAAGCACAGTTTCTTTTCTTATAACCAGGTCTCTTATTTTCTAACTTCATGTTAACTTCATATGGCATTCTCATTTTTAAAAAGGCATGCAAATGAGTTAGCATCTGGACACTTTGTCGTTTGTCACCCTTTATTGGGATGTGTTAAGGAGAAGACTTGGGAGCTTAACTATTGAGGTCACATGAAGCTTAGGACTGTTAGCACAGAGAGTTCCTGTTTACCTGTCTTCCAGCTACCCCAGTGCTAACACAACACCTCATGTAACAGTGGTGCATTGTCAAAACCAGGAAATGGACGTTGTTGAAATGCTATTAATTCAGATACAGACCTAGTTTGGATTTTGCCACCCTTGTTTTTATATCCATTGTTTCTGGAGAAGCTAGCAGTGAGAAATGGTTTACATAGGCTCAGGTCACTCAGATAATCGGGTCGGGACTTCTAGCACACAGGGAAACATGTTCATGTTGAAATCCATCTTTGCTTAACTTTTTTTTAAAATTAGATTTTTAACAAAAGGAAACAAGCAATCTTTTTTCATTATACATACCAATCCAAGTTCCCACCCCCTCCCCTCTTCCCATTCCCTCCACATGCCTCCCCACCCCACTCCATCCACTCTTCAGAGAGGTAAGGCACATTGCTTTGGCAAAGGCCTAAGGCCCTCCCTACTCTATCTAGGCTGAGCAAGGTATCCCTCTAAAAAGAACAGGTTCCCAAAAAGCCAGTACAAGCAGTAGGAATAAATCCTGGTGCCACTGCCAGTGGCCCCTCAGTCTGCCCAAGCCATGCAAGGAACTAGTCTGATCCTATGCTTGTTCCTTCCCAGTCTGGCTGGTTTTGGTGAGCTCCCATTAGCTCAGGTAGACTGTTTCAGTGGGTGTCCCCATTATGGTCTTGCTTTAACTCTTAATCATGGAACTGTTTTCACTCTAAGGATGAGTTAGAACCTCATCCCCCATGTGAGCAGTTAAACATTCTTGTTTAGCTCATGTGCGATTATATAGGGCCCGAAGGAACGAGACTCACAACAAACAACAATAAAGCCATCTTTTGTGAAGGTTGTAGAAGTTGTCTTTCTCATTATTTTCAGGTATTGTGACCAAATACCTGAAAAGAAGCTGCTTGCAGCAGAAAGGGTTTGCCGCGGCACACAGTTGGAGGATATAGTTCATGATGCCGGGGAAGACATGGTGGCTGTGGCTTTCTGACCGCAGGCATGTATGACAACTGCTTGCTCACGTCTCCAAAGGCCTGGGAAACAGAGATGGGACCGGAAGTGGGGGTAGGCCTCAGGTTTCCCTCCCTTAGGCACTGCCACTTCCTCCAGCAAGCCCTACCTCCCAAAGGTTTCATGGCTTTCCACACCAGTGCCACCAGCTAGGAACCAAGCGTTCAAGTCAATGAACCTGTGCAGAACCATAGCAAGCTGGCCGTGGCTCCATGAACTTAGAGCCATCTCATAATGGAAACTACGTTCCATCTAATTTCAAAAGTGCCTATGTCTTACAGCCTCAGCACAGTTTAAAATCTAAGTCCAAAGTCTGCTTTGTTGCTGACAATACCTCTCAGGCTGTGAGCTCTATAAAATCAGAAAACAGACTACATACCCTTGAGAGAGAGAGGTGCAGTGCAAACATTCCCGTTCCAAACGGAAGGAGCAGGAGGAGGGCATGGGGCTCCATGGCACACACTGGAGGTCTCCTCTGTGCAGAGCAGAATCGGAGCTCTGAGAGGATGGCCAACCAGGCCAGTGTCTTTCTCAGCGACATTTATGTCATGGCTGTGTCCTGCGTGTATCCAAGCCTAGCATCATGGCAGAGTGGCCTTCTTCAGCACTCGGGAGGTCTCACAGCGAAGCCTTCTACTGAAAAGAACACACTGACAATAAGCAGACGTTGAGACTGACCTGACAGAGTCCTGACTTTAGCCTGTGAACTGTAGCTGTGGACATTGGGAAATGTACTTTAGTGGACCGAGCTCATGGGTCCATAATACGCTGCATTCACTCTGTGGCCACAGCAAATATTTAAATTGCTGTAATAAAACACCATAGCCAAAGGCAAATCCGGGAGGAAAGGATTTATTTGACTTATACTTCCATATCGCTGTTCATCACCAAAGGAAGTCAGGACAGGAACTCAGACAGGGGGAGAACCTGGAGGCAGGAGCTGGTGCAGAAGCCATGGAAGAGTGCTGCTTACTAACTTGCTCTTCATGTCTTGCTCAACCTGCTTTTCTATAGAACCCAGGATCACCAGCCCAGGGACAGCACTCACAGCGAGCTTGGCCCTCCCACATCAATCACTAATTAATAAAATGTATCGTTTGCTTGTCTACAGCCTGGTCTTACGGAGGCATTTTCTATTTTCCCATATTTTTTATTATAAAAATTTACTTTCCATACCAACCCAGTTCCCCTGCCCTCCCCTTCTCCAGATCTCCACTTCCCCTTCTTCCCATCCCCCATCCACTCCTCAGAGAGTATAAGGCCTTCTTTGGGATGTCAACAAGGTCTAGGAAACCAATTTGAGGCAGGACCAAGCCCCCGCCCCCATATCAAAACTGAACGAATATCTCACAATAGGGAATGGTCTCCAAAAATGCAGTTCATGCACCTGGAATAGGTCCTGGTGCCACTACCAGCACCTCCCCCTCCAACAGATCAAACCACATAACTGTCACCCACATTCAGAGGGTCTAGTTCAGTCCCATGCAGGTTCCCCAGTTGTCAGTCCATACTCCATGAACTCCCAAAAGCTTGGGTCAGCTGTCTCTATGTTTTTTCCCATCATACTCTTGACTACCCCTCCCTGTTCATATCATCCCTCCTCCCTCTCTTCAACTGAACTCGAGGAGTTCAGCCCAGTGCTTGGCTGCATCTAGGAGGCATTTTCTTAAATGTGGTTCCCTCTTTTATGTCAAGTTGACATATCTGCACAACAAGTTTTAGCTTTAATGTCCTCATCTACAAAATGAGTAGTTTTCCTGATCCACAGGTCCCTTCCATCTCTGTATTTTCCTTGGCTCTGAGTCTTGATGACCTTGGTGTGACTGAGCTGTATGTAGGTGGTGTGAGCCACCTAGCTTCTATGATTCTCCGAGGTACATGTGTGTATCCAAAGCTTTTGTGATGAAGGTGGGTAGCACTGGCTTATCCTAACAAATGGGGAGATCTAGGCTGACAATAGTGGCCAGTGTGTGTCTGAGTGTCACTGTGTGCCAGATAAAGGTCTGCATATATTACGGCTCATTATTATACACTAGTTAATCCTCAGAATAACCCTGGATTGGTAACTTTCTGTTCCTATTATAAGACACAACCCCTCGTAGCCTATCCCCCTCTTCCCATCTTGGGTATAGGTCAGACAAGGCTGTGCAGAGCTTCTCTGCCATACCAGATAAAACAAAAGCAGGCTGAAGAAAGAGTATTTCCACTAAATACTAGAAACATTCATCCTAGATCCATTTGTGGGTAATTAAATGGGTAATTTAATCGGAGCGTTGGATCAAGAGCAGTGGTCGTCTTTGGATACTCAGGCGTCTCATCCAGAAGATGAATTCAACACCTGTGCTTTCCCTTGGCTTTCTCACCCCTCTGGTTTTACCTTCATGATGACATGAGACCAAGCGATCTTCCTTACCTTGTCCCTTCTTACCCCTTGTGCTCCTAAATTATATTCTGATGTATATGTACTAGAAAGTTCAGAGAACAAAGGTTCTCATTCAAGTTTCTCATATGCTATAAAACAAACTCCCTTCTCAGTGAATGTGCAGCCCATAGGGAGGTTAGTAGTTTGAAAATACTGACATAGCAAGGCTCCAGTAATAGGCTTGACCTTGATGGGAAATCCTCCCACCCCACCTCCCCTGCCGTACTCTATCAGTCTGCCTTATAAGCATCGTTGATTAATTATCCTTGGGCATAGCACCGGTATTGATGAGTTAACTCTTACTAATGTGTGTGCACCCCCGTTTGTCACTCTTCCCTACTGAACTGCTTAGAAAGCTTTGCTGACCTAACATGATTTCTGTGTCAGGCATTTCCACATAGAATGAAAGAAGATAGAACAAAATAAAGGCATTAAGACAATGGAAGAAAGCTCTGAATGTGTACTGGAAATGAACTAATCCAAGAGCATTAGAGAGTTAGCAGTTGGGGAATGCTGGCTCGTGAGCCATTTAGAAGCATCTCAGTTCCCAGGATCATTGTGGTGCAATGTCTGTCTTCCAGGTTACTGATGTGACAAGAATGGCTCAGATCTGTGTGACTAGTGCTCTCCCCTGATGGAGGAAGGTCATTGGTTAATTAAATAAAGAAACTGCTTGCCCTGATAGGTTAAAACATAGGTGGGAGGAGTAAACAGGAGGAAGAGGAAGTGAGGTAAGACTCCTCCGACCCAAGATGGACATAGGTTAGAATCTTCCCAGTAAGCGCACCTTGGGGTGCTTACACACATTATTAGAAATGGGCTAGTCCAGGTGCGAGAGTTAGCTGAGAAGAGGCTAGATATAATGGGCAAGCAGTGTTTAAAAGAATACAATTTGTGTGTTGTTATTTCGGGCATGAGCTAGCAGGCGGCCGGGGTGCTGGGGACGAAGCCCCGCCGCTCATATTTCAACACTCCCCTCTGAGTTAGCCTCTGAACATGATGTCATATTCCCAAGAACCCTTTAATTGTAGGAGGAAAGGGTGACGAGACCCCAGGAATCAAGGGCATTAGAAAGGTTTATAAAGACATATTTTATCTTCGGATTTGTCAGTTAGGATTTCACTTCTGAAGATGAGAGAACATCTGGATCAGAAAAGATAGAATAAAACTGGTATAATCCCCATTAGTACCAGGGGATTCCACTTAATGTGCCTAACCATTGTCAGATTAGCAAAGACCTGGGTAAACGCCATGTCAACTGAACATGGATGATGATAAGGTTCTTAACTGGCTCCAGGTACCAATTATGGAAGCTACCAGACAAAGCTGAGGCTGCTTGGAAACTAGTCCTAGTGACGGCAACATGTAGAATTTCAAGAGTTTGAGAAAGGTCTATCAGCATGCTAGGTAGTGAGATACTATGACTTCATATGAAAACCATGCTGATAGCAAAAATGTATGCATGCATGAAATTCTCAATAAAATGAAAAGAAGGCATTCTGGTAGAATGGTAGTATTGGTTGTAGAGAAATAGCAGGATCACTTAGAAAAGAGTAATTTTCCAAAAGAGGGTCATAGATATAGTCTACAGAGCTGGATGATGCCTATAAGAAATTAAACTGAACCAAAAGGACATTGGGAAAAAACACAACACCGTCAATAACACTGTCAAACAAACCTTTGTCTACATAGGCACTGATGTCACAATTAACTATCACCTTGGCCCCATTTTATGAAACCTCCCTGCTTCTGGTATTTATGCTGGGAGAAGAGGCATAAAATTGCAAGAGCATGATGATCCTGGGGTGCATGTGCTCTCCTTGAATCTGAAATGTATGATGCTGATGGAGGAAATGCAAAGGGGATCCCCGGAGTCCTCCTTGCTATGGCCCCAGGCACAGAGGTTGCTCCAGACTGGGGAATTGGGGAGCTTTCCATGAAGTGCCAGATAATTCAATAGATACTTTAAGCTTAAAGCCACCTGTAGTTTATGATGCGTATTTTTCTTTATGATAGTCCTTTCTTAGAGTGTAAAGCGCTCCAGGCATAGTGGTTGTGATACTTCCCCCTTATTCCCAGAACTTGAAAGACAGAAGTGGGCAGATCTCTGACTTTAAGGTCAGCCAGGTCTACATGCAGAGTTCTAGACTAACCAGGGCTACATAGTGAGAATCCAGTCTCAAAACAAAACCCCCTGAGATTTGCCCTCTATTTTTGCATCACTATACAAATAATGGTCCAGCAAGGTTTTAGCAACTGACCAGAAGTTATTGAACTTCTCAGACCTCATCAGAGAAGCCCAGAGAATCTTTAGCGCATCCCCACAAAGGCTAAGAGGAAGAGTGTACAAGCCAGACATCAGGGGAGACATGAGCAAAACAGTGTCTTCTGGACATGGCAGGACCATTGTATTCGTGAGCTTGTGGCACGTGTGGCTGCCTCCATAAGACCTGTAAGATCAAGACAATCAACACTTTAGTATGGAGGAAGAAGACTTTGTGAGCCTTCGCCCCTCACTGAGAAGCTATGGACAATTTATGGCTTTGGAAAAGGGGAGAGTCGGTTTTCTTTAAGCGTGTGATCCCTGGTAGGTTGAACATGCTCCAGTAGCTGACTTCGTACCTAGGAGAATTATGGAAGGGCAAATTAAACTTGATTCATTATTTTTAAAAAAGAGGATATGAAAGATGGGGGTTAAGGAAGTGGGGTGTCTCTGTGGCAGAAGTTAAAGGGAGGAATTGGAATGAATATTATCAAAATACATTGTATGAAATTCTTAAATAATAAAATAATAATATAGTACTATAAAATATAAGATTCATATTAAAAATGCAAAATTCTATGAATCAGACTTTCCAAGAGAACACCTACTAGTAGCATCTACAAGGCAGTCTCGGGCTACTGACTCACAAACAGATGTAAATCTCCAAGAGCATGTGCCTGACTCCACTCACGGTGGAGATTTCATGACCTTTTATGACCTTATTCAGGTAGCTACAGGGTACCACTTCTGCCACACTTCATTGGCTCAAGGACTTGCCAGTCAGGATCCAAGAGAGGAGAAACGTTGTAGATTGTACCTCTAGACTCAGATGCCACAAAATTCCATATTGTGTAGTCACTGACATGCATACAGGAGGCATTCTAGAATGTTCTATGCTACAGTAAATATTTTTACTTTAACCCTTTTTCAGAGTGCAATGTTTCCAAAACATTACTCCTACTTTTGTGAATTTTGTATTAGTGGTTTCAAGTTTTTTGGATTTTAGAGTCTACTTTTAAAAAATGAGGATTTGACATATGGAAGACATTTAGTTGGATAAAGAAAGAACTGAAAATTAACAATAGTTACTCCAGCACACACTACTCTGTCTGTTTCTGTCCATGTATAACAACAGACAGAACCAGGTTTACAGAGAGCAAGGGGAAG
>NW_026067964.1:4033663-4110187 GCF_014885135.2 Alexandromys fortis
CCGGAGTCCTCCTTGCTATGGCCCCAGGCACAGAGGTTGCTCCAGACTGGGGAATTGGGGAGCTTTCCATGAAGTGCCAGATAATTCAATAGATACTTTAAGCTTAAAGCCACCTGTAGTTTATGATGCGTATTTTTCTTTATGATAGTCCTTTCTTAGAGTGTAAAGCGCTCCAGGCATAGTGGTTGTGATACTTCCCCCTTATTCCCAGAACTTGAAAGACAGAAGTGGGCAGATCTCTGACTTTAAGGTCAGCCAGGTCTACATGCAGAGTTCTAGACTAACCAGGGCTACATAGTGAGAATCCAGTCTCAAAACAAAACCCCCTGAGATTTGCCCTCTATTTTTGCATCACTATACAAATAATGGTCCAGCAAGGTTTTAGCAACTGACCAGAAGTTATTGAACTTCTCAGACCTCATCAGAGAAGCCCAGAGAATCTTTAGCGCATCCCCACAAAGGCTAAGAGGAAGAGTGTACAAGCCAGACATCAGGGGAGACATGAGCAAAACAGTGTCTTCTGGACATGGCAGGACCATTGTATTCGTGAGCTTGTGGCACGTGTGGCTGCCTCCATAAGACCTGTAAGATCAAGACAATCAACACTTTAGTATGGAGGAAGAAGACTTTGTGAGCCTTCGCCCCTCACTGAGAAGCTATGGACAATTTATGGCTTTGGAAAAGGGGAGAGTCGGTTTTCTTTAAGCGTGTGATCCCTGGTAGGTTGAACATGCTCCAGTAGCTGACTTCGTACCTAGGAGAATTATGGAAGGGCAAATTAAACTTGATTCATTATTTTTAAAAAAGAGGATATGAAAGATGGGGGTTAAGGAAGTGGGGTGTCTCTGTGGCAGAAGTTAAAGGGAGGAATTGGAATGAATATTATCAAAATACATTGTATGAAATTCTTAAATAATAAAATAATAATATAGTACTATAAAATATAAGATTCATATTAAAAATGCAAAATTCTATGAATCAGACTTTCCAAGAGAACACCTACTAGTAGCATCTACAAGGCAGTCTCGGGCTACTGACTCACAAACAGATGTAAATCTCCAAGAGCATGTGCCTGACTCCACTCACGGTGGAGATTTCATGACCTTTTATGACCTTATTCAGGTAGCTACAGGGTACCACTTCTGCCACACTTCATTGGCTCAAGGACTTGCCAGTCAGGATCCAAGAGAGGAGAAACGTTGTAGATTGTACCTCTAGACTCAGATGCCACAAAATTCCATATTGTGTAGTCACTGACATGCATACAGGAGGCATTCTAGAATGTTCTATGCTACAGTAAATATTTTTACTTTAACCCTTTTTCAGAGTGCAATGTTTCCAAAACATTACTCCTACTTTTGTGAATTTTGTATTAGTGGTTTCAAGTTTTTTGGATTTTAGAGTCTACTTTTAAAAAATGAGGATTTGACATATGGAAGACATTTAGTTGGATAAAGAAAGAACTGAAAATTAACAATAGTTACTCCAGCACACACTACTCTGTCTGTTTCTGTCCATGTATAACAACAGACAGAACCAGGTTTACAGAGAGCAAGGGGAAGAACAGGCCCTTGGAATGAAAGACCGTCTTTCAAATGGAGCAACTTCCTCTCAGGAAGAACCATATCATGCAGCGGTCGGATTAATAATCACCAAAGATAATAGGTATTTGAACAAGTTTAATAACAAAACCAGACTCACGAAACCAAGGTTCCAGCGGAGTAGCCGGCGGAGACAGGAGAGGAAGGGAAGGGGCGCGCAGCCTCTGCCCGCCCAATATATCAGTAAACATACGCCCGAGGGCAGCCCGCCCCCAAGGGGAGGGCTTATCCCTACAATATCATTGTTCTTGTCTTTCCCATTTCCGTATGGGCTGCTGGGAGCTTTCTCACAATGTCTGTTGTATTGGTATCCATTTGGGAATCATACCTCCTGGGGAAAAAATCTTAAGTATGTAATATATCACAGTATCTTGGGACACTCAAGATTTTATAGTCAGAATTTGTTTTTCACACTATCCTTGCCAATTGCATAGCTGTATATGAAGAATTTCTGTTTGAGCCAAACCTTCAGTGATGTCGTTGCCATTGGTTTCCTCCCAAGGATTGAAGGTAAATTTCTATTGATGAAGACACCATGTACCTCGGACGCAGGCCTTGGAAAATCCAAGCTGCATCTGATATGAAAGATTCCTCCCGGTGGATTAGCTTTTATAGTACCAGAAAGCAGCATGCAAGATTCCAAAGTAGGGGTATAATCGCCAGTCCTATCCTACAAAGACACCTATGAACCACAACCAAACATGTGTGGCACCATAACCCCAAGGGTGAAATAGTGGTACACATACGTTGGCAGCAACCACCATCTCTGATGGTTTGGGAAACAGGAGCCCTTGTTTGATGTTTCAGCACTGATGACAAAATAAACCTCAGGTGTCAAGAAATGCTGCCCTGAATTCATCTCATTATCCCCTGACAGAAGCAGGTTAGGTGTGGGGCATCTGTACATCCACTGCCCTGAACTAACAACCTAGTTACCTACCTGTTTGGGGAGATGGGGGGTTGGTGAATATGACCAAAACACATCGTATAAAGAACTGATTTGTTTTTTTCAGAGAATCACAGTGATGATATATTTTTCCCTAACACATAAAAACTACTGTGAATTCTTCTGGTTGCTTTGATGCCTGCCACATAAACTTCAAAACAATGTTAAAATGAGCAAAAGGCTTTGTAGATAATTTCCCAGGAATGGGTCTTGGATGATCTGTGTAACTTATTTCGAAACAATTTGTTGGGCTAGAACTACGCTAACCTTTGAGTTCACTTTAGGACCTATTTCCCTGGCTAGCAGAGCTGTGTTCCTAGGGACTGAAATCCTCAGACTTAAGTGATGAGGACCCTGGTCCCTCCATGCCTTCTGATGCTGTAGAATATGGAAGAGATTTGGAACACATATAGATGAAAACTTGTTTTCTTGTTCAGCTCTTCTAAAATGCCAGAGCCTTTTAAAATTTTAGTCTTTGTTTGGTCACTATGGAGACATAACAGAGCCTTCTCTTGGAGAAGTCCTTTCATTGCCTCCATTATTCTTAGGCTTGAGGAGATTAATACTTTCTCATAAGCTTGGCTCTTTTTGTGTGTGTTCTAGAAACAAGGCACGTGATGGCATCATTCTTACAAAGAGGCCAGCGCTTCCCAGGAAGGGGCATTTGTCTGTGTTTGCTGTAAGGAGGCTTCACACTACACTCGGGGTGTCATGTCTGGCGCTCACGCGCCTTGTCACACCTGGGTGCTTATGCTCCACCGCATCTGCTCTGCCTCCCTTCCATCCAGATGTGTGTTTTGCTTCTCTGTATCGCTGTGATGTGCATCTCTGTTTCCCTGTCCTCCCTGCTCATTCGCTTTTCATCATCTGCTCTCTGTGAGTGTTACTGTCTTTGACAACAGCTTGGGATTTCCTTTTTAGACCTCACCAGTGACTTCTGGGGCAAACTCAGCAGTCTTCCTGAGTTCTTACTCTCTGAGCACCATCCTGAGGCCCTTGCCTCTCCTCCATTCTCCTCTATCTCTATCTCCTTGCCAGCCTTTTTTGGTTCATATTTCCCCGCTTACCCTCCAAATATGGACATTTTTTCTTAAACTTCCCTATTGTATTGTGACTCTCAAACGAATTTCATCCTCCCTCACTCCTGATTTGATTTTAAGATTCTCATGGCCTCTCAAAAACTCACTCTAACTCTCAGTCACTATACATCTGCTATAGGCGACTGTTTGCCAGACAGAAGTGGTCTGCAAGCTACAGCCTAGTTGTTAAACTCAGCCCACCACTATATATAAAGTTTTATTGGAACACAATAATGTCCATGTGTTTATGTGTTATCTGTCTCTGGTTCTGTGATGTAACAGCAGAGTTGTGTGATTCACAAGGGCAAAATATTGACCTCCAACTCTTTATAGAAAGTTTGTGATTCTAACACAAGGGCTTTGATTTCATTAGTTCCCCACAAGAAACCATAAATGATCCCCAGTGTCTTTGTTAGTTATTGTGGTGGTTTTAATAGGAAGGACCCCTCTTAGACTCATGTGCTTGAATGCTTGGCCCATTGAGAGCAGCACTATCAGCAGATACGGCTTTGTTGGAGGAAGTGTGTCACGGTGGAGGCAGACTTTGAGGTCTTATATGCTCAAGCTACACCCAGTATGGTACACGGTTCACTTCCTGTTTGCCTGAAGATCCAGAGGTAGAATTCTCAGCTCCTTCTCTAGCACCATGTCTGCCTGCATGCCACCATGTTACCTGCCATGATGATAATGAACGAAACTTCTGAAACTATAAGCCAGCCCCAAATAAATACTTTCTTTTCATAATAGTTGCCATGGTCATGGTATCTCTTCACAGCAATAAAACCTTAAGAGGGTAATTAACTTTCTTGTTAACTATTTAAAGGTTTTTCTCTTTGCACAACATTAGGTTCATCCATGCTGTGACAACATTTTTAAGTCTGAATAATAATATATTGTTTGTGAATTTTACACATACACACACACACACACATGCACCTTGAACAATATGGAGTCTTGTATACTCTGTTCTATGTGCCGTCAGGCTGTGTACACTGTCTTCTTCCCTTAAATTGTAACTTTCCTGGGAGGGATCTTTTATATGGGAGACTTCTGATTCATGAGTCAAAACTCAGTACCACCACCGCCTTCCATGTAGAGGTTTAGAAGGCCATAGAATTAATTAAACTGATATTTCTCTTTTTTTTCCCTTAAGCATAATGTCCTTGCTTTAATTACAATGTGTGTTTGATTTTGAAATAATTACTCTTAGCAAGTTTTCAATCTCCCAAGAAAAGAAAGGTTTAAAGACCCATCTTCACATTAGAATTGCATGGAAAAAATTTTAAAGATATAGTTTGTCTAGACCTAGTGTAGGCACAGAACCCCTGTGTGAAACCCTTCAGATGCCTTGTTTGTTTCTGAGACAGGGGTTGTCCTGCAGTCCAGGCTTTCTCTGAAGTCTGAATCCTCCTGCTTCAGTCTCCAGAGGCTGTAAGTATAAGTGTGTGGCACCGTGTCTGACTTTCTCAGAAGGTATTGTACAAGCTTCCTCAGAGACTGAAACCTACAGAAAAGCCCCTTAAGGGGGAAGGTAAACAACTCAAAATAACTTCAGGAAGTCCCTGAAATCAACCAGATTCACTAGCCCCCTCCCTGCCAGAGTAGACAATAAAAGCTGAGAGTCCCTCTCAGAAGAGCAAAGCTAATCTGCAAAGAAGATTCTGAGACCAGACCAGTTGCCTAGGAGAAGCAGAAACCAGCTGAGCTGCCTGGAAGAGGTTTAGATCAGAGACACTTAGAAAGGACACACTCCAGCCTGTTGAGCAGTCTGCAGGCTACGAAGTATTCTCCAGCTTTCCCAGTTTTCATGAGCTGTCACCCATGCCTGTGTGGGCCTTGGAGACACAACTGTCTAGAGTCATTTCTGTTCCTGTTAATAACTCCAATAAAACTCATTGGTTCACCAAGTTGGACTTGGGTAGTACCTGTACTTCGGTATTTCACGGGATCCATATCTGGGGTGGGTAGGCCTGTGTGTGCTCCATCTCCCCAGGGAAATTTCTGTTACACAACAGATGGTTGTAATGCACAGCTAGACACAAAGCTGTCTTGAACATGGCAGTGAACTGCTGAGGAGGAAAGGCCATGTCCTGCTCACATTTGGCAGCTTCTCTTGCCTCTCTGTCCCTCATCCTTAGCTAGATTTCCAGCTTGCAGCAGCAATTCAGACAAACCGTGGTCATTAGCTATTACCGATCCCTTTTGGTTGGATCAGAATTGGGAATAGTGCACTCCCCTCCCCCAGATCACAGCTTAGAGTACAGGAAGCTTGAAGAGCAGGTTCCCATTAGTGTGGGACCATTAGTGTGGGACCAAATATGGTGTCCATCATCTACCATGAACCAGCTTGCATTCATTTTCTTCTTCCTTAATACATGTTGTTGTTATTGTTATTATAACTATTACTATTATTATTCCTCCAAATGCCAAGCGAATTGCAATTGCCTGCTTTGAGTCTAGAGCTAACGACCATGCCTGTTTTCTTTTCCTGCCTCTCCTATCCAACAAGTATGCTATATCCTCGCCATTAAACCAGGGACAGTGGAGAATAAACTGGGTTTTCTTATGAGGACTCCCAGCTAGTCTCCCTGTTCACTGGTTGGGCAGAATGTCTCTGATTTTCATCTGCTGTTTAGTGCCCAGGTGAACTTGGGTAAGCGAGCAGTGTTGCCCACATATGCAGGCAGCTTCGGCCTCTACCTGAAGACACATTTAAATGCCAGGCTTTCCAAATGTGAATTAGAAACATGCAGTGGATGGCATCTGATATTTACCGTTCTTTCTAGCTGAGGTGAGCTGACTTTTGTTGTAAATATTCTCCAGCGCAAATTCAAAAGGTTTGTCCTTGCTTCCTTCATATGTCTTCGGTTTATTTTCCTTGGTTTTATTTGATTTTTCTATAAGCCCAGAGATGTATTTGAGCACACAGTGGCTCCTCCCCGTGGCTACTGTCAATAGCAGTTGAAAACCAGGGATGGAGAGGCAGCTCAGTGGGAAGGGATTTAGGGAGTTTGTATGAGGCCCTGAGTTCAATCCCCAGCACTGCAATAAATGCATGAAAATAATGATGAATAAATGAATAATAAGAAGGAAAGAAGCAAAGTGAGAGGTTAGAGTTAGGTAAAGCTTATTAATGATGAGTTCTTTAAAGTTTCTGTCTGCAAAAATAATGCATGTGTGTGCCCGCATGGGTGCATGCACTCGTGTGTGTTTGTGTATGTGTGTGTATGTGTGTATATCTGGGATTTTAAAAGTTAAATTATTTTTCCAGAGCTGTTTCAGGTGGATCCTTTTCTGTCCTTGAGCTGAAGGAGGCTAGATATCATCATTCCATGGCCTCTCCTCCTCCTGTCAGCTCTTACCATCCCTTCGTTTTTCCCTTCTCTGTCTGCTTCTCACCAAAAAAACAAAAACACACACAAACAAAAACATTAGACATTGCTGCTTGCTGAGCGATTGTGCGTCACCCAGTTAAGAAACTGATTTATTCCATCTAGTCCCTAAGAAACCCGTGAGATAGGAACTATTATTAGCCCCATTATACTGAGGAGAAAACTGGGGCACAAAGAAATTAAGTAACTTAGCCAGGACCACAGGCCCAGGAATGAGAGACAGATCTAGGCTACTTGTTTCAAGGCCTGCACACTTAACTCATTGTTGCCTGGTGCAATGTTCAGAATGGTAAATGATGGGCAGTGAGAATATTGCATTTAAGTCAAATATACATTTTTTTAAGTTTTCCTTTTTCCTCCTTCTCAACACCCATTGCCTTGGTAATGAGATCACTTCTAAGACAAGACCTTGCTACCTAGCTAGGCTGGCCTTGAACATGTGATGCTGTTGTCTCCACCTGCCCAGTGTTGAGATTACAGATCTATGTAGCACCATGCTAAAGGGCTCTTCAAACTGAAACTCACCCTTGTCTTTCTTGCATCCTCCCAGCTATCAGTAGCTTTGATTTTTCAGGTTCACAATTCTTTCATGTACAGTGAGAATGTTAAGACATTACCCCCAATCTGGACACGAAGTCTTCTGTTAGGTCTTGATCTCTTTCAGTTATGTGGCTCACTGTTTGGTGGCACTGATTCCTTTCTGTCTTCTTTCCGAAGTCCTAGTAATGATTTCTTTTCCTTTTACGCTCACGTTTCCTGTGTGTGTGATTGATTTGTAGGCAAATGTATAATTAACACCAAGCATAGATGGAACAAACAGGTCAAGCGCATGTGTAGCCCGCCTTTGGGGGTCACAAACCACCAGCAGTGGAAGCAGAAGACAGGCAGATGAGTCACAACGGAAGGCTTCCAGTGATGGGGCTCAGTGTGCTTGTTGGGGGTGGGCTGAAGCTTTAATCCAGTGAGTTAGATACGTAAATCATGGCTCAAGGGTATCAAATGAAAGGTTATTCATTTATTACTGTTTAAAGACAGTACACAGGTCGTACTCAAGACCCTCACAGTAGGCATAGGGATGGCTGCAGTGGGGCAGCTGGACTTAATTATTACCAGAAGGAAAAATAAGAATCTACAACCAAAGAGAAAAGTTCCAAGGACCCTAGGAAATGGGTGGGAAATTACTAACGGAACACGTCGCAGGGCAAGAGGACCTCTCACCTTGTTAGTCTAGATAGACTCTTGCTGAAGACAAACTAGGGTACCTAGACATCTGCTGAGGGATGGTAGAGGGTAAGAAACCTGATTAGATATCAAGGGATGTCACGTGTGGGTACGTGGGGGGGGGCGCTGGCTTAGCAGAAGTCTTGCTAAAATTGAGCAATGCAGAGAGGAACTCAGGCAGCCGGAAGCGAGGGCCTTAGATGAGGGAAGTCCTCATCTGGATAGGTTAGTCTAGAAGAGCATCTCCATCGGTGAGCTGCTACTGTAGGGACGCCCTGGGTTTGCAGAAGAAAACCCCACTTTTGTGCAAATAGTGTATCAGCTACTTACAAAAGGAGTAATATCTAGAAATATTGAGCACAATTGGGCAATAATGGTATTTTCTTTATTCTATGAATACAACAGCCTGCATTATAGTAGTCTTTCCAGACGTTCCCAGAGATGTTGTTTTTATTCAAAATGATTCCTTGCACTTTGACTTAGAAGTTTTAATATAAGAAACACTTCCCTGCCTGTGTAACAGGTTAATAGGATCATTATTGCCTCGTGGAGGTTTTTCCCCCAGTAAATTTAGCATGTCACCATAGAAAAATTTTCCTTGGAAATCAATTTCTAAATTCATGGTGCAGTGAATTCTAAAGTCACCCATTAGTCAGAGATAGCCAAAATGTTTAAAATAATTTTTAAAAGCCAATTGATAGTTACTATGGGAGGGGGGGAAGCTGTAGCCTGTTTCCTAAATTTGTTTTGTTTTGTTTAAATGTGGTTTAGAATGACGTCAGGAAAAAAAGATGTGACCCCCTTCAGGGAATGTCAGGAGGAATCAAAAGTAGCTTAGCAGACGAGAAAATGGAAATGTGATATTTATCGGGGGAAAGAAGGCTATGATTAAATCAAATTGAAGCAGCCTGCACCTTAGAAAATGCCTGGATGACAACGTCACACTCAGGCAGGGCCTTGGGGCTCTTCTCTGAAGACTAGGACAACAGTATGGCCAAAATAAAATAAAGTAAAATAAAAAGGCCTTTACCAGAGCCGTAGAAAGGGGATCATGAGCTTGTGTCTCAGGCCAAGTTCAGCTTCCTGGTGGCTTCAGTGGATTAAATAAACTGATGAAAGAACCCAAGTCATAGTCCAGGGTGTTTTTCTATTGCTTTCCCAGAACTGGACTGGACGCTCACCTGCAGACCTGAGGAAGATGGCCCTTTCTTTTGGAGGGAAAGGAGGATTTTAAGCCCAGGTTTCTCTCTGTCCTAATACTTGCTCTTGTTGACCAGGCTAGCCTTGAACTCCAAGAGTTCTGGGATTAAAGGAGTGAGAAGCCATGCCCAGCATAGGAGCCCTTTCTATGCCTTCTGCTTGCCCCTTTGTGATCCCCAGCTCCTTTAGGGAACTCTGACTGCTCCGGGTCTTCTGAGGTAGAATACCCTGCCACCTATTACCTCCCCCCCCAAGACATGTTAGACCCTACGTAAGAAATGTATTTCTGAGGATGTGTAGGTGGAAAGCCTGCCAAGCCAAGAGCACTTTCAGACACACATGAGCATACAGAGCATTTAGGGATTAGGCTCAAGTGAACAAGTCGGACCCAGGAAGCACAAGAGCCTGTGTTCCTATCAAAGTTCTTGGCCCAAAGGTTTGACGAGCCAATGTCTAAAAGGAGCGACTTCAAATTCTGCCTTCTCACAACTTCTGGTCTTCTCCCTTCTGAAAAGAGGGCCTTTGGCCGAAGGCTCTGCCTAACCCTGGCCAGCAGAACACGGTGAAGAAAGGAGAGGGAGGACGCAGGGGGCACATCCAGAGTGTGCAGCTACTGCAGGTTCTCAAGGACTCCCTGAACAATACCCTGAAAACAAAGTAGCGATTTGGACACAAGTGGAAAGTACAGTATGTCTCCTTCCACTCTGAGCAGTTACAATTTTATTCACACCAAGCCCTTGTAAACATTCAAATGTTTGGCTTTAACTAGATTTCATGATCAACAAGTGAAAATTCTAATCTCTACGTTCTTCTCTCAAATAAGCTGCTGGGTAGGCTGAATCCTTTCCATAGCTTGCCTGGTGGAATAGTCGAGTTACCAATGCCAATATTAAATAAACATAAGCCACGAAAGATGCTACCTTCAGAGGGTAAGCACTTTTAACCAGAGTGAAAGAGGAAGGGCTACACAGCTTGACGTTGCACGCCTTTGTGACAAACCCGCCACTTGTGGAGGACTTCAATGCCATCTCATGTTTCCCTCTCACACATTCCATTCTTAAAGGAACCCCCCAGGATTTGCGTGAGAATTAACAGCCTCTCCCCATTGACTCTTCTATTGGAGGACACACCTCCTGCTTTGGGCCAAGCCAAATGACTCCTTAAACATGCTCCTTAAAATATCCTGATCGAGTATCCCGATGAGCACATAGGGGACCCTAGTGCCCCCCCCCAAGATGGCTACCTGCTTCAGCATTGTTCTGGTCTGGCCATTTATCCCCAGGAAGCCATGGAAAGTCTAGCCTGGATGTTGCCCTCTGACTTACTTTTTGATAAGCCACTCTGTCTAGATTACAAACGATTCTCTCTCAAGAGGCTGAATATCCAAATGACTTCATGAGCAGGCAGTTGGAGGAAGTAGGGAGTCACGGGTGATTAGAGTCTAGGGGACAGGGAGGACCCAGATTAGCTACACTTGCCTCCGGCACTCAGATTCACATCTCTTAAATGGAACAAATTGAGGTCAACCAGAAGGTCAAGAGCTAGATCGTCTACTTTATACCATCCGGTTCTTGATTTGAGCGTAATAAGTAGTTCCAAGGTGAGCTTGGCAGAAATAACAGTGGTGGTATCCGGACTGGTAACAGGTATCCTGGGAATCAGAGTAGTTTTCACACACTGGGCATTGTCCTATATTAACCCTTAAGGTCCCAGATCAATGAGAAGTCCAAAGGGTCCCAATGGAGGATCCAGAGTCACAAGGCCTGGTATTTTCAACACACCATGAATCCTGAGAACCCTGCAGGTTTTAGCCTGACAAAAATGAACTTACTACCCTAATGCGCCATTTTTTCTGTCTGTTTGATCATACTACAAAATCTCTCGGTCCCCTCATCTAGGACACAGGTTAATAATACCCACTCTTCAAGATTGTAGTGAAGTTCAAATGAGCCAAAGTGTGGCATGTTCTTGAAAAACCCAAAAGATGCAGAGTCAGCATGAGTAACAGCAGGGGTTATTACTCTCATTGAAAAAGTAAATGGAGTTTAGGTGCAGTGGCACCTGCTTACAACCCTAATACTTAGAAGGATAAGGCAGGAGGATCATGAGTTCAAGACCTGCCTGGGCAACATAGTGAGACCTTTTTAAAAGGAAGGAAAATGAAGGAAGCGAATGAAGGAAAATGTTTTAAGTGGTTATTGATTGAATGCAGATAGCACACTTTGCTGTGCCCTCCCTTCCTGCAGCAGAGCAAAGGAGAGAGCCACAGAGAGATTGGAATAGTTTTGCTCTCATGGCAGCTTTCTCTTGGGGCAGAAGGAAACTGAAGGACCTAAGCGGGTGAGGGGCTTTGTTTCTGGACCCCTAACTCTAAGCAAGACTTTCAAGTATTTAAATCCCAGAAGCTACAGGTCACTCGCTCCTGACAGTTAGACAATCACTTTCTTTTTTTTTTTTAAATATAATTTTTTTATTGAAAAAAAAGATTTCCGCCTCCTCCCCGCCTCCCATTTCCCTCCCCATCTCCCTTTTCCCCCCTCCTCCCTCTCCTCTCCCCCTCCCCCCCACTCCTCTCCCCCTCCCTCTCCAGTCTGAGGGGCAGTCAGGGTTCCCTGCCCTGTGGAAAGTCCAAAGTCCTCCCCGCTCCATCTTGGTCTAGGAAGGTGGACATCCAAACTGGCTAGGCTCCCACAAAGCCAGAATATGAAGTAGGATCAAAACCCAGTGGCATTGTCCTTGGCTTCTCAGCAGCCCTCATTGTCCGCCATATTCAGAGAGTCCGGTTTTATCCCATGGTTTTTCAGTCGTAGTCCAGCTGACCTTGGTGAGCTCACAATAGATCAGCCCCACTGTCTCCGTGGGTGGGTGCACCCCTCGTGGTCCTGACTTCTTTGCTCATATTTTCCCTCCTTCTGCTCCTCCTTGGGACATTGGGAGCTCAGTACAGTGATCCAGTGTGGGTCTCTGTCTCTATCTCCATCCATCTCCAGATGAAGGTTCTATGGTGATATGCAAGATATTAATCAGTATGGCTATAGGATAGGGTCATTTCAGGTTCTCTGTCCTCAGCTGCCCCAGGAACTAACTGGGGACATCGCCCTGGGCACCTGGGAGCACCAAATCTCTTGCCAACCCTAAGATGGCTCCCTTAATTAAGATGTGTGCTTCCCTGCTCCCCTATCCAACCTTCCTTTATCCCAAACATCCCGTTTCCCAAGTTCCCCCCAACCTCCCCTTCTCACTTTTCTCTCCCCATCTCCCCTTACCTCCCTCCGTCCCTCCCCCAAGATCCCATTTTTTGCCCGGCAATCTTGTCTACTTCCCATAATCAGGAGGATAGCTATATGTTTTTCTTTGGGATCACCTTCTTATTTAGCTTCTTTAGGAGATCAAATTATAGACTCTCAGGAAATTCGGGATCAACCTACCCCTGGACCCAGCAATGCCACTCTTGGGAATATACCCAAGAGAGGCCCGATCATATGACAGGGGCATTTGTTCAACTATGTTCATACCAGCATTATTTGTAATAGCCAGAACCTGGAAACAACCTAGATGTCCTTCAATGGAAGAATGGATGAAGAAAGTGTGGAATATATACACATTAGAATACTACTCAGCGGTAAAAAACAATGACTTCTCGAATTTTGCATGCAAATGGATGGAAATAGAACACACTATCCTGAGTGAGGTAACCCAGACCCAAAAAGATGAACTTGGGATGTACTCACTCATAATTGGTTTCTAGAGATAAATAAAGGACATTCACTTTCTTATGTGTAGATTTTTTTAAAGACACAGACACCACCACTAAGCAGCTTAGCCTCCATATGCTCAGAGCTGTGACTGGCAAGCACGTGCCGCTGAAGCTGTCAGTGTGGGCTAGGCTGCCTACACATTTCCTCCATGAGTCTATCTACTTTGCGAGGATGTGTTCTTTAAACCACCTTGTGGGCACGCTCTGGATCTCACGATGTGAGTAATCTCTGTTGAGAGGCAGGGGGCGTGTAGCCAGTCCTGTGGGAAAGAAGAAATGATGTCTGCCAAACACAAGGCTCGGTCCACTTCTTTGCAGTATCCCAGTCTGATGGGAAGCTGATTTTGGTAAGAAAAGAGTCTGGTTTACAGTTGTTCTGACCCTTTCCATTCACCATGGTTGCGTGAACAGTCTGTGTGGTGGTTGGAACAACTTGTCAGTTGTTTTCCTCCTGAGCCTCATAATGACTCATTGTGTGGTCACTGATAGTTAAGGGGATGTGACTATTTCCCAAACTAATCTCCATCAAAAAATTATTGCTCCACTTTTTTTTTGTTTTCTTACATCAATGTCAGACTATTTGGAATGTATATTTAAAAATAGTACTTGACCAAGAGATTCATGCCTATAAATCCTAGCACCAAGGAGGCTAAGAAAGAAGGGCTAAGACCAAGGCAAGCCTGAACTATATAGTCAGTTCTAGGCCAGCCTTGAATATACATTAGGATCTTGGGGAGAGAGGAGGAGAAAGAGATGGAGGGAGGAAGGGAGAGAAAGAGGGAGAGGAAGGAAAGGGAAAAGATGGATGAAAAGCTGAAGGAACAGTCTCTTTATTGCCCCTTCTAGACATAAGAAACTTTCACTTGTGACTTTTCTCTTGGGCATTTCACTATTTCAGAAAGGCTTCTCGGGGGGAGTGATGGCTCAGGGATTAAGAGCACTGTCTGCTCTTCCAGAGGACCTGAGTTCAATTCCCAGCCACCACATGATGGCTCACAACCATCTATAATGAGATCTGGTGCCCTCTTCTGGCAGGCATACATTCCATAATACCGTATCTGTGTTAAATCAATCAAGAGAGAGAGAGAGAGAGTTCTGAACTAACATTTGCCACACCTAGGTTCCTCACCAAGGTTTACATAATGTTTACTGGAGGTTTGTTTTTCTTAGGGAAGAATGAATGAGATGACTCAGTGATTAAGAGCACTGGCTGCGTGCACTTCCACAGGGCCTGGATTCAATTCCCAGCACCCACATGGCAGCTCACAACTGTCTGTAACTCCAGTTCCAGGGGATCCAACGTGCTCACACAGATATACATGCAGGCAAAACACCAATGCACAGAAAAAAATAAAAACAAAGAAACCGTTAAAAAAAATCAAGTGTCTACTACTCACAGTGACAGCAAGGGGAACATCTAACTCCTAGTTTTCATTAGTTTTCCTTAGGGGTTGAAGCCAGCATTAACATTTCTTGATGTACTCAAACTGTTCCTTGTCTCAGTGAACTCTTGACTCCAATGACCTTCTCTGATGAGAAGAGCGAGAGAGCTAGAATCCATTATGTCTCATCCTTGTAATCACCAAGTCCACTCTCCTCAACTCCGCAGAAAGGGCCAGAGTCTAGACTAAAAAGAAAACATGGAATCTGCTAGAAGAGGTAAGGCCTGGTCTTAGCACAGGCCATTGGTGTAAGAAGAACTTTGAAACAGTCTGGAGGTCCACTTTGACCTTGGACGGCCCTTGACTTAGTTTCTCATCTTGTCCTCGTCATGGTGACACACAGGACTTTTGGACCAGAAGTGGAAATCTGGAGTCAGACTCCAAGATTGTTCTGTGAGATTTCTCATACCCATCCACAGCATACCCATCCTCAAAAGGCTGGGGTGGAATGACCCGCTTATCTTCTACATGTGATGGCAAAGGAAATAACTTCCCATGGGTGCTTCTGAGGAGTACGGGTGGTAAAGATCTGGCAGAGCTAACTTCCAAACTGTCAACCAACCGCTGTATTCCTAATGATGCACTAATCGCTGTATCCCTAACGACGCACTTTTAGAGGTGTTTTCCCTGTACAAAATGCTGGAGTGTGTTTTGTGCCCTGTTTGCTATTACACATGCTACTTGTCCCCAATCTCTGACCTGTTCTTTTGTTTTCTGTGTGTTGCAGGCAGCATAGTGTACCTCGGGATGATGGTGGGGGCCTTCTTCTGGGGAGGACTGGCAGACAAAGTGGGCAGGAAGCAGTCTCTCCTGATTTGCATGTCTGTCAACGGATTCTTTGCCTTCCTTTCTTCATTTGTCCAAGGCTATGGCTTCTTTCTCCTCTGTCGTTTGCTTTCTGGATTCGGGTAAGGTTTTTCTCCTTCCTATTTTATAGCGATGTGTTTGCTCCCAATTGTAGAGTTACACTCTGTAAGATCTAAGCACCAAGAAAGAAACTTGTAACACATTTCTGCTATTTTTGTGTCAGCCTAAGAAGCCACAGTGTTGATTCTTGGGAATGTAATTATAGACATTTAAATCCGAGAAGGTACCGAGACACCCATGCTTTCTGTGCCAGGTGGTGTTGTGACTTAGCTCGAAGGGACTGGTTTTGCTTAAGTTGGAATTCTGTTTGCACAGCAAAACATGTTCAGAATCACACATTTCTTTTTAGAGATTTAAGTAAGAAAAAGCTGTGTCTATGACAACGATTCACATTATTTAGGGCCTGCTCTTAAAATACAAGATTAGGCTGTCTCAAATACTGTGGATTTTCCAGGCGGTGGTGGTGCACGCCTTTAATCCCAGCACTCAGGAGCTAGTTCCAGGACAGGCCCCAAAGCTACAGAGAGAAACCCTGTCTCAAAAAAAAAAAAAAAAAAAAAAAAGTACTGTGGCTTCATTGGTCTAGGTGCCCTGTGTGTATTTAACTGTGGGGGCAGGGGACTGCTTTAGGAAACAGTAAGTTCTGATCGTAATTCCTGATTTGGGTAGAGTTAACTAGAGTCCACTCCTAGCCATGTGAGGGGGTGCAACAGCATCAATGATAGAGCTATTTTCTTGAAGGAGACCGAAGCACGCACTTACTCAGGGTCCACAAGTGTAAAACCCAAAGGCCTGTTTATGAGAGTATGAAAACTCCACTTCAATAAGGAAAAATTGGTAGAAATATAAATTTCTGCCTCCCAATTCACAACTTAGAGATAATCTTTTCAAGATATTGTTAGGAACTATAGCTACTTTTTTTTTTTAATGAGATAAGGGAGGCAAGATAGTTTATGAGTTTGAGAAGTTACCACCAGCAGCTGCTTGATCACAGCCTACAGAGCAGGACGCAATTCTGCAGAAGAACATCAGAGGTCCCCAGCACATCTTTCTCTTACATACATACGCTCAACTACACAAGTAGTTTTCAGGATATTATCAGTACGTGTTGGGCACGCTCCAAAGGGCTGGAGCCTGCAGATACAGGACAACTCCTCAGCATACTAACTGCTTGAAGGAAGATAGCCATAGGTTCAGTAAAGCTGAGTGGAGCAAGGTGTGACCACAATGGCCTGACCCTGGAGACTGATGTCTGTGAGTCACATGGTTCCCAGAAGTGAAATAGAGAACTGTTAAATTCTTATTTAATCTGTATAAGCAGAGATGTTCCATATCAAATGAACAAAACTCTAACTAAAACAAATTGTTAAAAACAGCCATGACTCCTCATTCAGCTTCCAAGTGGGCACCTCTTTACAGACCTGGAACTTACATAAGGGAGAAGCCAAGTCCCCATGAGGAAGGATATACCACTATGTCAGCAAAAATTAATTGTGAATATCTCTCACAATCTTCCTCCAAAGGGGATGGCTATGCTTCGAGAACAACATAAATAAATAGAAGATAAGCTTCTCAAAATTTACTGGCCCCTGACTGGATTCCAGTAAACCAAAGTGACGTTGTAGTCTACCAGTCAGCATAGGAGGTTGGATCAGTGACATTTTAGCTCAAGTCTGGCTCACAGTGGCCAGGAAGTCATCAGCTCTGTCTTGTGCTTGCTTGACTCTAAGGTTCCAGAATGTTCCATTGGAAGAGATATGCCTGGCAGTGGCAGAGTCTCATGGGCAGAGCATCTGCCCACCAGGTCCATTCATCACAAACATCAGAACACGAAGAGAAGTCCTGGGTCACCAAGACCACACCCTGCATGTTACAGACTTATAACTGAGATCGGCTATAATCAGTCCTGTTAACTTGCAACATCATAATTAAGTCACCTGGACCTTCCAAATCCAAGGCTTAGATGTCTTCCTGTTGTCTTTGCTATGAATGCTGCAGGGCCTTGGGGAAGGTTTGATGTTAGGCTGAGATCTGCCTAGGCTTGTGGTTTCACTGTCTCTAAATGGCCAAATGTGCTCCCGGTGTGTTCTCATCCCCCCTACCCCACCCCCTGGGCAGGATCTCACTATGAGTCTCAGTGAATGACCTCCAGCACTTGATCATCCTGCCTCGGCAACTCAAGTGCTGGCATTACAGGTGTGTGTTACCATGCTCAGATTTCTGCTTTTCTTTCTTTTCACCAAGCTAACATAATCTTTGTGACTTGAAATGCTTATTCTGTACAAAAAGATTTTCCTGCTGGGTACACCAGTGTTTGTTGGGGTGAGGAATAGGATCTCACTAATTTTCCATCTGCCTTTTATTTTCTCAAATGAATCTCACACCAAGGCAACACACGTCCCTCTTTATCCTTTGTTACAGACAATTAGAAAGCTGGGAAATGGAGTTGGCACCGTTAATTCATTTTCATTTGCCCCAGAATTAAATTATTTGTTTCCAGTCACTGATAATTAAGGGAATGAAAATGTGTTGGATGCCAGGCAATGTCAGATTTGGGAGCTGCTCACTGTGGGTCTGGCACTCTTGTGCCTGCTGGTCAGGAGGAGAGTGGAGTAGCTGCAGTAATGGCAGTAAAAATTCTTTGTGTCTGTGCAATAGAAATGAAAGAAGAACCATGTCTTCTAGTGTAGTGGAGCCGAGCCACGCCTGCTTCATACCTGTGCACGGTGTCCATCACCTGAGCTGGTGTCAGTGAGATCACTGTGGCTGTGTGGAACTCTTTGCCACTAACCAGGATTCTCCCATGAGCTTTATTTTTACAACTGCTTCAAAAATAAATCCAGGCATTCAAAAATGTTTTCCCTTAATTAGAAATTCAAAGCGCAGACAGGCTGTTATTTCCAACTGGTCCACAGCTCCTGGGTTTTCTGGTTTTTTTAGTCTGATTCAGAACTATGCCGTTTTCCATTCAAAAACGTTTTCCCCTAAGAAATAATTTACTGACCACATTGAGAAAGTGAAAATTGATTTTTAAAGTTTGTAATATTTCTAAAATGTGTCTTATCAAATACCTGAAGAGTACTTGCTTTGTGAGAGGTGATGGCTTTAGCATTTTATGCAAATTGACAGATGTAAACCTCATTGGTCCCCATGAGGAAATACTACCATGCATGAGTGACTATTTAAATGATGTAGATGAGGAGGGTAAGGCACGTGAAAGTGTGGTAACCACCCACGGGCACACAGTGACTCATCTAGCCAGGTTGCAAACCCAGGGTGTCCAGCTCCAAAGCTGGTGGTCAAAACCAAGCTTGCTGTGTCTGAGACTCAACCAGAAAAAACTCTGCCTGTGTGTGGCACCACATCCCAAACAGGATCGGTGCTGCTAAGTGTTTTAACACATCTGTCCAGAAAGATTTCTGACCTCAGAATGGAATGGAAAGACCTTGCCCAGCATATACTTGAAATATCTGTAATTGAAAAATAATCTCAAATAAAACTATACGCAGGGGATTAATGTTTTCTTAGAAGATTTGTTGTTCAACATGGTAACCAACTGGCCACAAGTAGCTACCGGATACCTTAACTGTGACTTGCCCAAGTGTAATGTATTTATTATAAGTGCAAAGATCTATTATTACTCTGCAATTTGAAGACTTGGGGCATGTAAAAAAATGTACTATCCCATGGATAATTTTACAGTTAATATGTGTTGAGCAATAATACTCAGTAAATGAAGATATAATAAGATTAACCTTGATTTTTTTAAATTTATTAAAGATTTCTACCTGATTAACCTTGATTTTTCCCCTTGCTCTAGTATCTCCTCTAGAAAACACGTAATTATACGTGTGGCTGTGATCACTCTGTATTTCTCTTGGAAGGTACTGTCTTAGACAGTGCCCTTTGCAAGGCTGACCTTTTTTAGTAAACCTTATCTTCCAGTCTGCCCTGTGGTAAAGGCAATGTTGATCCCAATGGGAAAGGGATGGAGCAATTTAGCTTCCGCATTCAGAGCATCCCGGATCACACATTAGTCATCACACCCTTTAGAATTCATCCTTAGAGTCCCTTGTGGGTGGAATCTGGTGATTTTTGTCTAAAGCTCTAGCAAGTGGTGGTCTGCTTCAAGCAGAACTTCAAGGGACAAAGCAGGAGATGGGTAATAGGAGGATGGGTAAGTAGAGTGAGATCTAGGGGGGAGGGTGAGCAGAAGGTGTTTTCAACAAGTGACTGATGATTGCATCTGTGTGCTTTTGTAATTTCTCACAGATATTTGTAATAAGCCCTTTTATCTTTATTCATAGAGCCATTTAGGTGTTGGGGGAATGCATTCTTCCAACTCTCTCAAGAGCTGCAAGAGCTTTTGTATACAAGACAGCTTCAGCATCCTGACCTGTGTTGAGCCACCACCCCCCCCACACACACACACAGGCACTAGGCTGCTTCAGCAAGTGCATATGTATCCACAGATGTGAACGCTTAGGAGAACTAATCTGACTATAAACAAGTTAGAAGAGTTACACTGATATATTTTTGTTATCATCTTTGGTTAGCAATGTACAGACGCCCAGATTATGTTTACAAATCAACATTTTCAAATGACCAAGTTTCCTACAAAAGAATAGTTTATGCAGTATTGATAAAATAACTTTCTGTGTCAAAATTTTTCTATTATGGTTTTGGAAATTGGAGAACTAAAGTTCTCCACTGACTGAGAAGATCTTTTACCAGTAATGTGCCTGTCCCACTTATTTCTATCTTGATTTATTATAGCAAACATGTGCCTTCTAATCAGCATAGCACCCTCGTCTTCTGTGTCAGCCTAGCCTGCTCTACAGTTGCCACGTGTGCTCTTTCATCTAAGCTAGAGCAGCCATAGACATGGATGTGCGAATGTCCCTGTGGTAGGATACAGACTCCTTTGGGTATATGGCCAACAGCAGCATAGTTGCATCATATGGGGATGCAAGCTAACACAGTCATTCTGAAAATCAGTGTGGAGGTTCCTCAAGAAATTAAAAGTTAAAAATAGATACCCACATCTCTTGAGCTGTTGCTTGGATTGTTTCTATCTCTGGGTACAATTTAAAGCGTAACCAATTGCTTCCGGATTGCTGTGTAATTTGACCAGTGGCACAATATCTTCCCTCCTTTCTGTTGATTCTCAGCGAGGATTAACAGGCTATTTTCCAAGGGACTTATTTGTGGCTGTGATGCCTGGCACAGTCTACACCATACACTGTGCTTTGTATATGCCCGTAAACTTGTCTTCATAAAAACTGCCAGGTCTGCCCACTCCTGAACCCTGCTTATCATCTATGGGGGACATGTGGTTTTACGGTTATTCCTCAACCTGCTCAATTACGTTCTCACATAATTTCCCACTTCTAACAAGAATGCAAGGTAGAGGTAAAGGATTATTTGAAAATTACATTATGGAAAAACTAGAATTAAAGTCATTAAAGTATTCTTTATATGTGTGTGTTTTGTCTTATATACACATGTATGCGTGTTTTTGTGGGTATGCTCACTTATTGGGTGTCTGTGGGGAGTCCATAGACTGAAGTCTGGATGTTTTCCTTTATTGTTTCTCTGCCGTATTTGTTTTTTTGGTTTTTTTTTTTTGTTTTTTGTTTTGTTTTGTTTTGTTTTGTTTGAGGCAGGATCTCTCACTGAACCTGGAGATTACAGTTTCAGCTAAATTGTCCGGCCAATTCTTTGCCCACAGTCCACCTGTCTCTGCCTCTGAGTGTTGGGATTATAGGAGTACTCCAGACTTCAATCTCACATCCTCAGCACCCATGAGCTAAGCCAGTGTCTCATTCATGACTTCATCTTAGTTACTGGGAAAAATAAAGCCAGACATTGTTGAAAAAAAAAAGGTTAATGTTACTTACCAAAATTAGTATTATTAATTATTTAAAATTTTATTTTCCCAACTCTAAACTTCAATATTCAAGTTCATTTGTGCAAATTTATATAAGTTTATTGCTGGATAGTATAATGTGGATTTCAATGGTTATTCCTACTGTGCCTCCTATCACCACAGATAATTAATATTTGACATTGTTGGAAGCTCGTAAGAGGTATTTAATGTCTGATAGTGAGGAAGTTCCTTATAAACTACTGCTCTGGTTGCTTCATTTTTGTAAACATTCCCCCACAGATTCTGCAAAGAAAGGACCTTGATCAGCTTTTAATAACAGCGATCATGATATAATGAACAATAAGTTTCCATGGTAAGAAAATTTAGGGATTTCTAATAGTATAAAAAGTAATTATTTGGGGGCTGGAGAGATGGCTCAGAGGTTAAGAGCATTGCCTGCTCTTCCAAAGGTCCTGAGTTCAGTTCCCGGCAACCACATGGTGGCTCACAACCATCTGTAAAGAGGTCTGGTGCCCTCTTCCAGCCTGCATGTATATACACAGACAGAATATGGTATACATAATAAATAAATAAAATAAATATTAAAAAAGTAATTATTCAATCTTTGCATTATGGTTTTTAAATAAAACTAATTATATTTTTCACATTAAATCTCCATTCACTGTAATTATTTCTCATCCTTAGCACTGTTAATGCTTTGGGTTGCAAAATTCCTTCTTCCTGGGGACCCGTCATGTTCATTGAGAGATGCTGAGCATTCTCCCCCACCTCTACCTCCTTGATGCCAGAAGCACATTCTGAGTTGTAACAAAGCACATTGCCTCTGGATAGCTCAGGACATCTGTAGCCATCCACAGCCATGGGTCAAAGGAGAAAAAAAAAAAACCTTTTAAGTGCTACCAATACATGGACTGTGAGAACTCCCACCAAAATATTTATCTTTGATGTGTTCTCAGAAACTATATCCTAAGGGCTGGAGAGATGGCTCAGTGGTTAAGAGCATTGCCTGCTCTTCCAAAGGTTCTGAGTTCAATTCCCGGCAACCACATGGTGGCTCACAACCATCTGTAATGAGGTCTGGTGCCCTCTTCTGGCCTGCAGACATGCACACAGACAGAATATTGTATACATAATAAATAAATATTAAAAAAACCAACAGAAACTATATCCTAATGTGATAAACATCACCATCAAAAACAAATATGAGGTATATTGTCCCCTCGTATTTGACCTTTTTAGCCAGCATATGGATTTCGTTGCTTTCATACGTGTGTATCATATTTTGCTGGCATTTGCCTTCCCACCGGCTCTTGTCTGCCCCCTGCCCCTGCCATAGTCCTCTTTCTTCCCCCAGAGTGTCTTCCTTTTCATGTTAAGCGTACTGTTTTGTTCATTTATTTCTGTATTTGAGAGAAAACGTTCCATATTTGTCTTTCTGAGTCTTATTTATTTTGCCATCCACAAATCACATGATCTCGTCCTTCTTCATGGCTGAATACGGCTGGCTCTGTTGTGAATATGCACCACGCTTTCTTCATACACTCACAAATAGAACAGCTCCCCGAGAAAAAGAAGATCACCCAACCCAGTCTATCAACAGCTGATGGACAGTTCCTCGTCTGGACTGCTGTGAACAGTGCACTGTAGACATGGATGTACAGATGCCACTGGAGTATGCCAGCTTAGACTCCTTTGGTATAACTTCAAGAACTGAAGGAGTTGGATTGTTTGTGGTAGTTTGATTTTCGGGTTTTTGAGGAACCCAAGAGTACTGATTCCTATCATGAGTGACTAACTCAAATTACCACCAGCAGTGTCTAAGGATTCTACCTTCTCTTGATCCATATTTATTGTTGCTGTTTTTCTTTATGGTGAATTCTGATTAGACTCTGACCCCAAAAAAAATGTTGCAGTAAAACAACTACAGAAAACCTTTATTTTTTTAATTTGCAAATATTGGAAGGAAGGCTGTTGGCAGCTTTATCTTGTCATTGTCAGGTTTTGTAGAAACTAAATTATACTTCCAAGACATGAGTGCACCTGTTTTGCCTTTTGTCAAGAAATTTTTATTGATGATAATTGTTGCAGTTATCACATTTTTATGAAAGAGATCAGGTGTTTTAGAATCTTCTAGAATGTCCATCAGGATTGCCCAGCACCTTCTGATCAGCCCCAAGTGAACTCTTCCTCTGATAAGGACCACCAAGGCATTTGAGGGAAGGGCAGTCACAATGACTAAGGCACACAGTGACTCGGGAACACTGGGAAGTGTGCTGGCTCAGGACTTGCCTCTCAGTGTCCTCGGCTTCTTTTGTGGTCAGACTGATTTTGGAAGGGGTGCGTGCCCTTGCTTTTTAGGATGTTTAAGTAATCAGAACAGCACAGTCCAGGGGAGCTGGTGTGCCTACTTCAACATGAAAAAGTCTGAAAACCTTAGGAGTAAATCCGTTGTTCATGCCTGCTGGGCCAGGTACAGGGGACTAAAACAAACCAGGCTATTTCCACCTTCCCCTTGAATGGAGTATGAAATATCAGAGGCAGGTAACCTGGCAGCACAGGGGGTGATTTTCCTCTGAAAAGAGCAGGCTACAGAAGATGGTAATATTTTCCCTTAAATAGATGGCTAGCCCCCTATAAGAGAGTGGGTGTTTGGATTGTTTTATAGATCATAGAGAATAGAGAGTTTTGCAAAGGATTGACTAGCATCCCACACTAACTGCTCAGATTCATTTAATTAGAGTTCTTTGCAGCCTGGTGTACAAACAGGTTGGGAGTCATCCATGAACAAGGACCACCTTAGAAAGAAGCAGTGCATCAAAAATGAGCTTGATTGCTGAATATAACATTTTTCTCTTTTTAACTCTGGCTTACTGGAAACTAACACGCAGTCTTAAAATTTCAGCCATGTCGGAATACATTTATCTCAGTTTAAAGGTGCCTGAGGTATCTTGGCATGCAATTTTGCTTTCATGAAGTATGAGTTATAGCTGTCCCATTCAGAGTGTCCAGAATCCTGGTGAACTCTTAATTAGAATGTGAAGGGTCTGTCAAAACTCGAGATTCTTTTCTGCCCTGAAAACTGATGCCAGGGCTAGAGACATGGCCCAGTGGATAAACACCCTTATCATGTGGGCAAGCATGAGGGGATGAATTTGAATCCCTAAAAGCCGTGTGAAAGCTGGATGCACAGCATGAGCACCAAGAGAGGTGGGAAGTGGCAATGAGACCCCTGGGAAGCTTGCAGGAGAGCCACCCTGTCATACGCAATGGCAAGCCAACCCACAGAGATTCTGTCTCAAACAGGCAGAAAGTAAGGGACATCACCGGGAGTTGTCTTCAGACCTCCAAATGCACACCCATATTCATGCACACTAATATGTGCACGGGTGCACACACACACACACACACATACACACACCACATGAGGGGGCAGCAATGCTACAGAACAGGTACTCAGCATGACATGATTTGTGAGGGAAACATTCTATTTCCCACTCAGACTGTGTGTTGCTATGAAACCATCTAAAACCTGTTCAGATATTGTTGAATTTTAAAAGTGACCTAGCATGAGCTTCCCAAACAACCAAGCAGAATTAGGAGTCTACTGTGGTATGGAGCCAGCCCATTCTCACTACCTACCACATGTATGTTTTTTGTTTGAGGATTTGGTTGGTAGACAGGGACCTGGTTGCCGCCCATGTGTGGGCTGATGTTAATCACCATGTCTTTCATCAGAATACTTTTTGAAGTTATTCATTAGAAATTTTATGTAGTCATAGTATTTATAGCCTAGAGAAAAGGAAATAAGGCTTTAACCAAGGAACTTGCTGCTGATTCTTATAAATGCACTGTGGGTCTGGGGAATATTGTGTTGTGCTTGCAAAACATGCACAAGGCCCTGGGGTTGATCCCTAGCACTAGGAAACCAGGGAGGAAGGGAGAGGAGGGTAAAAGGAGAGAGGGAAATAAAAGGAAGACAGGTACTGTGACCCATTTTGATACACATGAAAATATGTACATAATGAATATAATTATATATGTTAATGTACACCATAAATGTTTATAGAAATAAAGCTTTTATGGAATGGACTTAAGCTTTTCCTTATTACTTAAATTGCCATCAAATATTTTCATTTCAATCATATTTCCTAAGAAGCTATAGAGATTACTAAACTGGTTTCATGGCTCATAGACTGAATGCACTGAGCTGAGCAGCCTGTCCGTGTCCACCAGTGGATGACTGCAGCATCATTGTAAGTGGGAGAGATACTTAAAATGATGCTGTATTTGACCTCCCAGTTAACATGAAGAATTATACATCCGGTGGTTCATTTGGTCAGGCCAATTTGTTGCGAAATGACCTTTCCTTAAATTGCATTTGCTGAAGGCATGACTAATAGTCCTTTATTGTATTAAAGGCTCAACAAAAATCAGTTGCTAGATGGATGGACATGTTTTACTCTTTGACATTACATTATTTGAAATGTCAATAGCAATTTACCTTATGGTACCATAAATGGAGGAATACATACTTGTAGGCTAGATCTCTAGGAGCTAGCGCCACACCTTGGCTGTGTTGTTTCACACACATATATGTATATGTCGTGATATGTAAGTAAAGCCTTTATGTCCAGCTTTAAGTGACATGTTTAGTAGAGTCTTTGTGTCTGACTTGGGAAGAAATGTTTCAACAAAGTCTTTGCTATGTTTGAGTTAATCAATCGAGGCTAAGAAATTTTTTGAGACCATTTGAACCTTGGAGAAATGTCTCTCTGAAGACTCTGCACTTGGTGCTATAAGAGAGCTTGCATCCGCACTGACCTTGGTTCTAAGACACTCCTGGCAGCCCTGGCTAAACACTCCCGGCTAGCCATCGTCGAAAGGGACTGAGATCTGTGTGGGTTGTCTGCTTTCATGGGCAGCAAGAGCAAGATAACTTTGTTAGCTGGAACATTTCACAGCCTCATCTAACCGTTTATGTTTGAATAAAGTAACTAGAGTGAGCTAGCTGGTTGTCAGTGTTTTCCAAGAAAGCTGAACCCCTCTGCTTCATCGGAAAATGGAGGCTTAGCATCTTGGTGAGCTTCTCTACCTACTGCGGTACCTACAACTCAACATCAAACAATATGTATATATGTATATGCATATATATGTGTTTGCGTGTGATATGTGTATGTGTGTATTGTATATATTATATATTTGCATAAACATATATATTCATTTTTTCAAGGCAGGGTTTCTCTGTAGCCTTGGCTGTCCTGGAACTTGCTCTGTAAATCAAGCTGGACTCAAACTCACAGAGACCTTTCTGCCTCTGCCTCCCGAATGCTAGGATTAAAAGTGTGTACCACCACAACCTGGCCTAAAACAATAAATTTAAGATAATAGTTTGAAGCATATATAAGTAATACTTTCTGAGGCAGTTGTTCCAAAATTTAGAGCCAATATTTTTTGAAGTTAGAATGAAATCTATGATTTGTCTACCAGAGTAGACAAATTTTATCCCAATCAGCAAGATATAAATGGTGGTCCCTGATAAACCTAGGGGAGAGAAATGGAGGGGCAAGAGACAAGGAAAATGATGACAAGACAGGATTTCTGATCAAACCGCCATTTATTATTCCTCAGAAGCTGTTATATAGCAAACGGGCAAGGGGGAAGGGAGATGTGTCAGGTCTGCTGGAATTCAGGCCTGGAGACCTCCCTAGCTGATAAGTAAATACTGGGGGTCTGTGATATTGACTAACAAAGGAAAAACTAATGTTTTCTAAAAGCCTGGTGCCTGCAGGTCTCACTAGGCTAATGTCCTAGGTCTTGAGAACTTAAGATGGCTGTAAACAAAATACAGATCTCAAAATACAGGTCTTTGTTTCCTGCAAAATGTATTGTTATTGTTGTTGCTGTTTTCGAGACAGGGTTTCTCTGTGTAGCTTTGGAGCCTCTCCTGGCACTCTTTCTGTAGATGGACTGGCCTCAAGCTCACAGAGATCCTCCTGGCTCTGCCTCCTGAGTGCTGGGACTAAAGGCGAGTGTCACTACAAATTTTTAATTTTGCAGTGTCAACACGTGAGTCTTTCACTTGAATGGTTTACCCCACTAGTCACACTATAGCTTCAAGTCAGTCAGCGGCTCTTATAAGTACCCTTTCTAGGGGGATGGACAAATGGCTCAGTGGTTAAGAATGCTTGCTGCTCTTCTAGAGGACCCTAGTTCGGTTGGAAGAACCTACATGGGTGGCTCACAAACACCTATATGTAACTCCAGTTCCAGGAGATCTGACACTTTATTCTGGTCTTCTGGTCTCCATGGGTACCCACACACATGTACACACACACACACACACACACACACACACACACACACACACACAAATAAATATATATAGTAAAATATTTTTAAGACAGAGGAATGAACAAAATACCATACTTGGTACAAACCCTTACGTTGGTGCTCATTCAGCTGTCCTATCTCCTAGATAAAGATTAGGACTAATCTAGGAGGTGAGCCTGTCAATATGTAGGCCAGCAAAGCCCATCAGGCTGCTGTGAGGGAACAGGGACTAATGATGGCCCACAGCCCCCTAGGGGTATTTACAGTAGAGCCCAAAGTTCCCACCAGTCATATGGCTGAGATACATCACAGTGCTTCTCTTTGCTTTAATGAATCAATTAGGGTACTTATTTAAAAAAAAAACCCACCAGAATGCTGTGACTTTTAATAAATATCACATAGACTGTCCAGCACTGAGCACAAACCCCATCTGAATTGCAAGCAAAGCTGTAAACCACGTGAGTGGGGAACCACTGCCACCTTCTGCCCACATAGCTAAATTGCAATTCCAAGTTTGGGTGAGACAGTAATGTACCTGTGTTCGCCATGGACAGTTACTATAAAATGATAGAAAATGCACCTCGCTTGCTGTGCCAGGGATGGGAGAGAATATGCATTGCTAGCGTTGGCTTTGGATTTGCCCCTCTCACCTCACCTTAGCTGTCCCAGACCCAATCTCATGTGTTCTCTGCACCTCTTGGCAGGATTGGAGGCGCCATTCCTACCGTGTTCTCCTACTTCGCTGAAGTCCTAGCCCGGGAGAAGCGGGGTGAGCACCTCAGTTGGCTCTGCATGTTCTGGATGATTGGTGGAATCTACGCGTCAGCCATGGCCTGGGCCATCATCCCACACTACGGTAAGGGACCGGCCATGTTTCAGCTTCCCTCTCCATCCGTTTCCTCTCTGTGCTGAGCTCTGGCTTGGGGACAGGGCTGTCCTCGTCAGGTGTCTGCCACTCATAATGCTCAGGAGGTGTTCCTCTCTGTGGGGAGATCTGTATGAAGTATGACCATGTCAAATGGTCCTTTGGGCATGTGGATAGAAGAAGCAGGACTCCTGTGCTGCTCTTGCGCAGTAAGAGTTGGTGGTCACCCCATCCTCCACTTTCCCCATAGCTGCGATTCCTTCAGGCTAACTCATCTCTGACACTGCCTATCTAGGTTCAGAGTCAGGTCCCACAGGTTGAGGATTCGATCCCGCACGACTGACCCGTTTCTGATGCTTCAGATGCCAGCTGCAAGTCCAGGCCTCCTCTGAGTGACCAGCTAGAAACTGGAGCTTTCCACAATCCTCCTCCTCAGGTGCAGCTGGTTTCTATAATGGCTCATAGATCTCAGGGAAATGCCTACATTGAATTTCCCAATTTATTATCAAGGATGTTACAGAGAATACTGACATATAAGGGGAGCAAAGAATCACACCTCCAGGTTCACCATTCTCCATGCGTTCAGCAGCAGGGAGCTTCCAAATCTCATAGTTCATGGGTATGGTCACTTAATAACCCAGTCTTTAGCCAGAGGATGGGGTACATAACTGTGGTATATCTTTCTGGTGACCCACTCTACACAGGAACACGTCAAAGCTAGGCTCATGTAAACAGAGTCATTCCTATCTCCTAGATAACTCCAGAGGGTGAGGTCTCTGTGTTGTGAGCTGAGAATGAAGTTCCGCCACAGTTGCTACCAGGAATCACAATAGTACAGTCGGTGTCAACATCCGCCACAGTTGCTACCAGGAATCACAATAGTACAGTCGGTATCAACATCCGCCACAGTTGCTACTAGAAATCACAATAGTACAGTCAATGTCAACATCTTTTTCTTCTGTTGCCCTCACTCTCCTGTATTTGCTGTAGCTATCGAGCCTGACTTAGGGTTGAAGTCAGATTCCTACAATTCAGGAGGGACACAGACACTCCACAGGACATTATCCGGAGTGCTAACTCCACCAACGGCGTTTATAGAGATGTGACTTCCCACCTCTCTTGAAACTGTCATACACTTCAGATGCACACAGGCGTCAGTCCTGTGTCAGCCAGGCCCTGTCTGTCTGGGGAGAGGAGCAAGACTGCGTCTCACAGACCGTGATCTGCAGCACATAAGCGGCGACACTGCCTAGCCACTCTCCAGACCCTGTCATCTGTTTCTCCTCAGCCATTGCCACACCTGCTTCCATGAGCAGTGAAAGTCCCCGTTCTGAGCAATACTCTCAATCTCAGAAAACACAAGCTTCAAGTTGCTTCATCTACAAACAGTGAAGTACAGAAATCAACAAGAATCAAACTCAGTGTGCAGGAAGAAGGAAAACTAACTCCCCTTCTTTCTTCCCTCTCTTTCTCCCTCCCCCCATCCTCCTCTCCACCCCTTTGAACAAGCTAATGCTTGTAAAATAGAAATATTGTATAAATTAAAGCTACACATGACTTCAGACTGGGGGACCAGGGATGTGTCTCAGTAGCAGAGTGCTTGTCGGACAAGCCCAAGGACCTGGATCCAGACTCCTGCATTGAAAAATAAACAAAAGCATGGCCTACTCTTAGTTCTTAAAATCTGATAAACCAGACCAAATTAGATTACTTTTTAAATCCACTTGCTTGTTTTCTATTCTTATTTCTTTTGAGAACAGTACAATTTCTGATGATAAAGCATAACTTTGAGAGGTCTCCAGCACACATAGACAGATGTAGGTATCCCAAGGTGCTGTTGTTTGCTTTGTCATATTGAGCACAGATATTGTGTTGTCTCAGTCTTCCTTCTGATAAACCTAAAAAGTTATGTAAAGGCCAAAACCGTATTTAAAAACAAGAACAAAAATCAAGACAAGGATTGTCATGGTCTGTAGAGAGCTTCCCTTTGCTGAGTGCTGAAGTTGTGAATGGCGTTCTTGCCCAAGTGATTTCCAGTTGATTCTGGGCCAAAGGTGCCTTCGTGTGGCCAGTTCCTCCAGAACTGTCTTCGGTCACCATCCAAAAAAGTAGAGATTGTTTCCTTCACCTGGGACCTCAGGACCTCAGCCACCCTCAGAACCTTAGATTGTAGAGCAGCGTTGAGTCCAGGCCCCTCTCAGCTCAGATTAACATGGAAAGAAAGACCCCTGAGAGGTTACTCTGTGGGAACTAGAGAAAGCAAAATGTAAACGCAGACCTTCTGCCAAGTCCAGCCTTACTCGCCATGGTTCTCAGAGCTACTGCTGGTCCACTCACACACAGCCTTTTTAGCCATTAAAGTAAGGTGCTTGTGGCCAGTGGGACGGCTCAGCGGCTCAGCATATGTATTGCTTTTGCAGAGGACCTGAGTTCAGTTGCCAGCACCCACATCAGACAGCTCGCAACTGCCTGTTAACCCCAGCTGCAAGGGTACCCAGCATCTCTGGCCTCCATGGACACTGGTGGCACTCATGTGCACATACCCTCACCACAAACAAACACATACAAGTAATTAAAAATAATAGAAATAAATCCTTAAAAAGTAAGGTGCCCTCTGGGTGGGCAAAATTATAGCTCCATTCATCATTTTTGCATGGGTTCCAGGGAGATTGCCCTCTTTCTCTGTCTCTGTCTCTGTCTCTGTCTCTGTCTCTCTCTCTCTCTCTCTCTCTCTCTCTCTCTCTCTCTCTGTTTCACACTCACTCTCCTCTTTCTCTCTTCCCTTCTCTCCCTCCCCACTGCTCCCCCTTAACCCTCTCTAAGCCAGTCTTCTCCTTTGTCCTATTCTCCCATGACACCCCCTTTCCTTGGCTATAGCCAAACCTCTCTGGAACTCCTTAATTCTTGGGTTTATGGCAGATCCCTTCCTGGCCCTCCATTCCCATTGTATCACTCAGGGTCTCATCTGCTGGCCATGCAGCTGAGGCCATGTGTTGACTTCTGCAAGCTGTTCATTGCTTATCTTTTGCTTTCCCTGCTAAGGATTCAGCTCTTCTGATTTGCCCTTGCACTTCCCTGTCTTGCAATTGTGCATGGCCTGATGGCCTGAGAACCTTTTTCTTTGCCATGCATCGGTGCCCAACACACAGGAATCAGCGTGTGTAAGCTCTGCCATTTTAATATTAAAAAGGACAAACTGATCCATCCACAACTAACCCGCCTATCAAAACTAATCCATCTCTAACTAATCCACTAACCCGCCTATCAAAGCTAATCCATTTCTAACTAACCCGTCTCTGACTGTCATGGTAGAAGGTCACAAATCACAAAGCCACTTGTGAAAACTGAGAATGCAGCAAAATGAAATGTCTGGGCTGACTTTAATTTTGATGATGTGGGTGGGACCTTGAGAAGTAACGACCTCGGCACGGCAGTAAAGCAGTCACGGAATATTAAAATCTTGGGGCCGTATTTTCCTGAAGTCTTTCCATGGCCATAAGTGTAGAGCCAACAACATATCACTTCAATCAGCCCTGTCTGCAGGTTAGAACCAGCAGGGGGAATTCTTGTGAAACACCCTTTCTGGAGTCACTGCTGTGCTCTTGGATGGTAGAGTCTTGTTTGTTTTTTCAAAGTTAAAATCGAGACGCTCCTATGATGAGGTGTCTGCCAGTGAGGCTGCTGTCCTATGGGTGGATTCTTTCCAGTGTGCTCCTTCCCAGAATCCCCTAGCCAGGTGCTTAAGAATTGTCTACATCTATGGAAAATATACTTTTCTGGAAATGTTTTCAGTGAGTTTTCTACTTCCCACAATCAAATCAGATCCTCCAGGCTAAGGACTCAGTGCTGTCTTTATTCTTATTCTTTTTAGCATAAAGTAAGCATGACTGACAAATACAAATTATATATAGTTGGTGTTCACAACCTATCTTTATATACATGCAAGATGGCTCAGCCAATAAAAGCTCTTGTCATGATCTGAGTTAGAGCCCTGGAACCCACATGGTGGAAAGAGAGAATTGACCAAAGCTACCCTTGAACCCAGCATGGGCACCAAGGTGCACTCACATCTACAGACGCACACACCATAAGGTAAATAAATAAATGCAAAAGGTAGTTTTAGAGAAAATAGAGCATTAAATGTTTAGGGGAAAACTTTATATTTTCACTGGAAATTCTGTTTTGTATGAATGATCCAGAAGCCCAGGAGCAGGTCATTTGCTCCTCCTCCGCTTCTCCATCCTCTCTCACTGAGGAGATGTTTGAGGACCGCTATTCTTGTAGGGCTGTGTATGGATGCATTTGAGAGCACAGCACAGTGACCTGAAGTTTGGTGTTGGTTTTCTCAGATGGGGGGAAAGTGTGGATAATCGGCTTCCACATCACAGATATGCTTCAGGCGGATGAGTGCACACACGAGGGTGGCTCATGCACACAAGGCTCTCTTGACGGCCCCCATGCCAGGTGCTTCTTTCCTGCCTACGGGGCACAACCACCAGTAGGGAGCCTGAGCCTGATGTCACTGAGTTGCGGTGGCTCCACACAAGTCTCCAAGGCAAAGCAGCCCTTATGTTTGGTCCAAGGATTCTGAAAGGATTCTTGAGCAGTTAGATACACCACCAGGGGTTTTGATGGCTTCATGGCCTGGTGAGTTAAGACACAAGCTGCTAATGGTAGGAGCTAATGCTAGGAGCTAATGCTAGGAGCTAATGTTGGGAGCGAATGCTAGAAGCTAATGCTGGGAGCTAATGCTAGGAGCTAATGCTGGGAGCTAATGCTAGGAGCTAATGCTAGATAATGGGATTGGCCTAGTTTTTGTACCAGCATCAGATAATGATGGCACTTTCCCTCACATTATCAGTCTTTGGTAAAGTTGAAACCTTACCCAGAGATGGGCAGTTGCTAATATCTGAAGGTTTCCAGCATAAAATCTCACGCCTATAATCCTAACGCTAAGCAGGATGAGACAGAAGGATTTCCGTAAGTTCAAAACCCTCTGGGCTACATTTCAGCACAGCTTGGGTTACACAATGAAGTCCTGCCTTGATCTCTATCCCCTCCTCTTCCCCTTTCCCACATCCCTCTGCCCTACCAGCTAACTAGGTGTAGGGAGTGTGGCTATCCTGGGCACCCATTCTCAAACCCAGGTTTCTGGTCTCAGTGGAAACTGGCTACCAACACATAAAGGAACACGGCAGCTTACCCTCTGTTTCAGAAGCTGTTGTTACCATGATGGTATATATCTGTGGACTACAATATTCATGTTGATACTGTTCATAATGATCATATCATTTCTCTGTTTCTGCCATATGAATTTTGAGAATCAAACTCCAGTGTTTATAGCAAGCAACTCCTCTACCTACTAAACCATCCTGCCAGCTCCAGGTTGATTTTGTCAGCACCTGTGAATCTCACAGTGACAAATGGGAACTGGCAGGTGGCTATTTGTTATGCTGATACCATTTTCTTAGATAAACCCAGGAGAGGTTGGACCCTGTGTGCACCTAGTTTTATACCCTTGAGGCATATTCTTTAGATCTGACATTTGTTTGTTTGTTTTTATTCATTTATTGTTGCATGTGCGTGTGCATGTGCACACACGTGTAGTGCAGCACATGGACGGAGCACAGTTGATAACTTACAGGAGTCTGCTCTCTGTTTCCACTATGTGGGTCATGGAGATGGAAATCAGGTCAGCAGGCTTGGTGGCAGGCATTCTTTACCAGCTGAGCCAACTCCAAACCTCCTGAGGCATCTTTACACTGTTGTCTGTGGTAGCCGTGCCACGCTAACAACAGAGTTCAAGAGCTTCCTCTTTCTCTCCACCCTCAGCAGCGTGCCTTGTCTGCTTTAGGGCAGCTGTTCTGGCTGAGATGGTGGTCTCCCACTGAACGTGGGTGGAAACAAACAGCTTTTTCAGAAGCAGACAGGGCTCCGATGGAAAAGCCCTCCCAACACTCCCCTGCCCCCACCCCTCTCCCCCCACTCTCCGGTAATGAGAACACATCAGCATTTAATGGAAACCGAATTACCTTCCGGGGAAAATGGGAACAGGGCTGACTCATCACTCTGGTCCTCCCACCTGAAGCTTTCAGTGAGGTCCGGATGCGGGGGCTGCTGCTTCCCTGCAGTGCTGTCCACTCCATTACACTTCCTGGCACTCTGCTTGACTGTGCGTTGGATGATGAGGTGTACATCCCAGTGAGGAGCAAGGATGCTCAATTAACTAAGGGAGGGGATTTTCAGCATGAGGAGCTCACTCACACTGGACTCAGCACCCAATAACCCCCAGGCTGTGTCTGGCTCACCCTTTCACTGTGAGCATCATAGAACCAAACAGCACATCTACACAGCCCAAGTCCATCCTGCACGCCACCCCCCTTTCGGCCTCAGGGAGACGGTGGCCTGGAAAATACATATCTTCCCAATGTTGTCCAAATTACACTGTGCTTGGATGAGAACAATACATCTCTCTCTCTTACTGAGGAGGAAGGGAGAGAAGACCACACTGATTAGGGGAGGAATAAGGAGGCATCCCTTGGATCGCAGAAGAAAGGAATTGTGACAAGTAACATCAGTCTCTATACTGCTGCCTCAATGAGCTCTGATAAGCGCAGTGCCTCTTGCAGTCAGCATTCCAGTAAGAGTCAGCCTGGTAACCATGGTAACCCCCAGAAGATATCCAATCTTCAAAAGTGGCAACCACTTTCAGGCCTGTTGGTGGAAGTCTGTAGCCCAGCTACTTGGATGCTGAGGCATGAGGGTTGTACATTCAAGACTTCCCTGGGCTACATAGTGACTTTAAGGCCAGCCTGGGAAACTTAATGAAGGCTTGTCTCAAAAATATTTAAGTAAAAAGGGACTCTGGATATAGCTCAGAGATAGAGCTCCCTGCCTTCTATGAGCAAAGCCCTGGAGCCCATCCTCAGCACCACAGGAAAACAAGCAAAGTGGCAGTGACATCCACTGTGTGATTCTCTTCCTGCCTTAGATACCCAACATGTCTATGCTTACTGTGAGCATAGAAACTACAGGGACAGGTCAAGAATGAGCCAAAGCACGTGACACTGTCCAGTATGGTGTGGGGGGTGGGGCTAACAGTTAAAACAAAGGAAGTGAATCTGGAGAACATAACATTATAGAATACCAGTGACCTGGAAGCCTCATCCTCCACTCATGCTCATTGGATAAGTTCATTTTCAGTGGACATATAAAACACAAGCATGTAAATTATGGTGATTACATGCATTGATGTTCACGCGCAGAACTGTACGCTCCTGTGCTACCATCACTGCTTGGTGGCACTACAACTTTGTGACCAGGGTGTCATCCTTCCCTCAGACAGTTAGTTGAAGTCTACAGACCTCTTTCTAGAACAATGCTTTTGCATGAAAAAATAGGATTATACATGAAACAATTCCTGTCAAGTACAGTTAGTAAGATGTAACAATATCTGGCAACAGGTGACAGGGATGGTCAATACCATAAAGTTAAAATGGGTATGAGGACATGAACTAGAAATCACCTAGTCTTTCCTTTAGAACTTTAAGAAGCCACTGGATGCTGGGTCCAGATTCTTACATCTTATTTTTTCACATTTGTTAAAATTAGAATTGACTAGATATAAAGAAAAACCAGCTAACAGGAGGCATAAACAAACTTGCTTTCTATTCCATAGGATTGTCTGCAAGCAATCCAGAGTCATTTTCGTAGCTCAATAGTTATCACCAAAGACTCCAGTTTCTTCTAAGTGTCTGACCATTCCTAGCATAGTTTTGCTAGTCATTATCATAGGCAACACAAAATAGTAGATACATAGAAGGATATGATATACCTGTGCTCCTATCAAAAAATGACCCTACCTAGCTGCAAGAGAGTCTGGGAAATATAGTCTCCAAGCAAAAAGGATAGTGTAGTGAATGTGGGGAGACAGTGAGCCATCTCTGCTGTAGTGCTTCATTCTTTCTCTGTGAAATCATAGATGCTCCTGCATTTTAGAATCTATTGACCAATGTGGAGTTGTGACTAACCAGAAGAGAATGGTAATATTTGGGAAAGCTACTAGGTACCTAGTAGGTGGTCAATAAGGCTGGAGAATGAGGCTCAGAAAACAGCAGGAGCCAAGAGAATCTTCTCTTAAATAACCAACAGAAACTCAAAAATTTCTTAGACCAAAAGAAAAGGCAATTTAAGAAAAATTACCACAAGTTCCACAGTACCTAGTGTCAAAATTAGCTGTTTTATTGGCTTTATTTTTCTTCATAAGTCATGGGGAGTTATTTTCTTTGCACGATAGAAACCTCCTAGGTACCACTTGCTTTAGCATGTCAATTATTGCCAGTAGATTTCGTTATGGATAAATTACCCCCTTGTTCCTTTAGACAAGATGCTTTGTACATTCTGATGTGTGCCAGGAAGGAACCAGGTACTATTTGAAGAATGGGTATCATTTGAGTAAACAAAGACTTTGTACGTTGGTTTTAGAGTAGATAGATACTAGGTTCTCAAGATCCCCAGCCAGTGGTCCCTCTGCAGCATTTCAGAGTGCATCAGACTTACCTGGTTCTCAGACCATAGGTTTCCCCCTAGCTACATATGAAAACAGTTTTCCACTACCAGGCCTTTGTTCCTCTCTCCAAGGTAAATGCGGAGATCTGCCTTTCTGCGATTATCTTTATCAGCAGGCATTTGGTAAGTGCTTAGGGTCTAGGAAAGAGCATTCCATTTACGATGTTCACAGGTATCCAAGGACATAGGATTGCTGCTTTTCCAAACTGCTGCTCTGGTTTTACCCCATGACCAGAATGGCTGATAACAGCATACCCTGAAACTGATAATTCAGAGGCCTGGGTTCCTTGGTTTCTACTGCCTAGAGCAAAACTCTAGACCTAGACTCATAGAAACTGCAGCGTCTGGTGTATATGCTATCTGATCAGGAACCATGGCTTCTCCCTGACTATTTATGTAGCTTGCTTGCTTACCCGATTCTTTCCATGCTGGGAGAAAAGAAGTGGCATGCTGATTTAAACAATCCATGACCTATTCATAATTTTATTGAAAATAAACCTTTTAGCTCTTTCTAACCACATAAAAATGTAGTATAGTGCACTAACCTTCTCCTCTAGAATTCCCTGATGGTGTAATTCCTTTCTTAAATAACTTTCATCATTAAGTTACTCACTGGATGTGCACTAGTCACTCCCCTCCATAAGCTGTCAGCACGGATCTGTGTGTATGCGTGAAAACTCTTAGTTAGGAGGCTTTCCCAAAAGATGACACAGAAGGTGTGTGGCATCATTGTACCTGTAGTGTATATATCTGGCTGGTGGCATCTGTCCCCTTGCTCAAGTGATGCTGTCCTAGCCCCATGCCAAGCCTTCTAAAGTCTAAGCTTCACTTTGCGTAAGAAAATCTAGATAACTGCAGGATTCTTTATTATTTTAAAAATTATCATACTGAAGATTTCATAAGAAACACAAAGGCTTTTGTATCACACTCTTCATAGCCTACAGGTGGGAAGTCCTCCCCTGACCTGTGTTTCCTTCAAAAGCATCATGAGGTCTTTCTGATCCCCTCCACACATGCATGAGAGCGGAAACTGCTTTCTCCTTCTTTAGGACTCGACCCCACTCTCACGTTATCCTCCTTGTTAGGCAGAGGAATCCAGCCTCGCCAGCTTCTGATCGTGGGTTACATGTCCGTTCTTTTTTTTTTTTTACTTTATTTATTTATTAAAGATTTCTGTCTCTTCCCCACCGCCACCTCCCATTTCCCTCCCCCTCCCCCGCTGAAGTTCCCCTCCCTCGTCAGCCCAAAGAGCATCAGGGTTCCCTGCCCTGTGGGAAGTCCAAGGACCACCCACCTCCATCCAGGTCTAGTAAGGTGAGCATCCAAACTGCCTAGGCTCCCACAAAGCCAGTAAGTGCAGTAGGATCAAAAACCTATTGTCAGCTCAGCCTCCTGTTTTTCCTTATGGGGGAGATGCTACTGCCTGGGAGGCTTATACAACAAATATTCTCTCATGTTATGAAGGCTAGAAGTCCAAGGCAGGCTGCCGGAGTGGAGCTGGTGCAGGGTGGAGGGTGGATGGGGAGGGGTTGGTTCTGATGAGAGCTATCTTCCCGGCTTGCAGACAGGCACCTTCCTGCTGCACCATCACATGGCAAGAGTAGGCAGGTCTGGCTCTTTCTTCCTCTTCTTATAAAACCACAATCCTGCTGGCTTAGGGCCTCATCCTTATGACCTTGGTAAGCCTTAAGGGCCTTAACTTCGGATATAATCGTATGATAATACAGTGTTCAAGCTATGGATTTGGGAAAACACAATTCAGTTCATAACACCATTGACTTTATTTTAGCAGAAAAAGAAAGAAAGAAAGAAAGAAAGAAAGAAAGAAAGAAAGAAAGAAAGAAAGAAAGAAAGAAAGAAAGACAAAGAAAGGAAGGAAGGAAGGAAGGAAGGAAGGAAGGAAGGAAGGAAGGAAGGAAGGAAGGAAGGAAGGAAGACTGCCAGACATTAGAGAGCAGCTCTACCCTTTGAAAGCACTGGGCTAGAGTCATTATTTTCTAATATTTTTCAATACAAACTGCTAAGCCTAACTTGATAATTCTCTCTCTAAGGTATGCACCATTCCTGTGCATATTTTCATATTCTGAAATAGACAAGACACATGTGAAGTTAGGGCACCATTCTCTGGGAAGAAGTGTTTTAAAAACACCCTTACTAGGTTGAGTTCACCATTGACCTAATTAGATCCCTCACCCAAGATTTACAATTAGCATCGTTATCAAGTCCTAGTAACTAGCCATTTTGCTTCTACGTGTATCTCCACCTGGAAGACCATAAAGAGCCAGCCCATCCCAAAATGCCCCTTTTTGTGAGTCACGATCACTCCTCGGACTCTCATGAATGTTGCTGAGCTGTCTTAGGAAGCAAGAAATGGAATTTTGTAGAGCAGAGAATTCTTTCTTTGTATTTTAGGGTCCAAGTTGCTGAACCTCGGATATCATTTTTCTTACATATTTATGGTGGGGTCCTCAGAAATTCTAATTATCTTTTAACTACTCCAGGTTGGTAAGGTAAAAAGTTGTAGAGTTTACCCATCTCTGGTGGTTGGAGCCACATAATATCCTTTCATTTATGTAACTAAAGCCAAAACTATTTTTTCACATAACTTAGGAGACATTGGTGCTAAGTGAGCTATTCTCTTACTGTCTGATTTGGTGATTATGTTGTGTGAACCTGATTTGGTGATTACATTGTGCGAAGCTATCTGTCAAAATCAACGTACCATAGTTTTGTCCTGAGTTGCTTTTAGAGGGTGTCAAGACGATACAAGGATATCTTAGCAAATGTGCCATTTGACACACGCACACTCGTGAGGGTTCATATGTGACTGGTCGCCTGAGATGCGCAGTTAGCCATGCAGAATGGAGACTTATTAGAAGAGATCTTTAAATGGGACAGCGTTTAAGGTCAAAAAAGCATGGCAGGGGATGGAACTGTTCAAGTTTGGAAGGTACTTCTTCCTTAGCAGTTGTTTGGTCTTTTCTGGAACACCTCCTCACAGTTCCCCTGAGGACAGATTGAAGTGCGTTTCTCATTTACTCCTCATTCTTCTGTGTGACCGTCAGTGGGCTCTCCACATGTGCATCCCATCTTACTGCAGGGTGTGTAAGAAACACCGGCCTTGGTTGAGGTTCTGATGGTACACTTGCCGGGAAAGTGGCGGTAAGCCTGATCGATAGAGACGTGGCAGAAGTCAGGCTCAAAATCTGGCAACAATCAAAGGAGACAGAATATTACAAGAGGAAACATGGTTGAAGCAGCGTGGAGTGACTGTGTCAGATCTTAAACAATGCTCTTGTGCAATCTTGTAATAGAAAGGGTTGAATAATTGAACCATGTGTGTAGTTATTCCTTGCCTAGGCGTCCCTGTGATTTAATGGACTGTCTTAACCACGTGACTGGCATGTGGAAATTGGTTGAGGGCCATGGAATGAATACACACATACAAATCCCAGCACTCAGGAGGCAGAGGCAGGTGGATCTCTGTGAGTTTGAGGCCAGCCTGGTCTACAAGAGCTAGTTCTAGGACAGGCTCCAAAGCTACAGAGAAATCCTGTCTCAAAAAAAAATAAATAAATAGAACAAAAATACATACAAATATATAGACATGCATGCATACATACATATATGCATACATATAGTTTATTCCTTATTCCTTTTTAAGTTATCTATTATCCAATGGGGGCTGAACCGATGGATCAGCAGTTAAAGGTACACACAGTTCTTGCTGAGGACCTAAGTTTGATCCTCACATTGAAGTGGCTAATGGCTGCCTACAATTCTAGTTCCAGGGCATCTGATGCCCTCTTCTGGACCTCCATGAACACTGGCACTCATGTGCACGTACCCCCACCCAGACATGATTGTACACAAAGTGTAAAAAATAAATCTTCAAATAATCCAAAGAAGAAGTGGATCCTAGAACTGCCTCCCTTGCCAATAATGAAGCTATGTCTTCGCTTAAGTTATTTGATAAACATGTAACACTGGGCTTTGGGTCTGAAACGTATTTACTGAGCAACCCCTTTGTGCCTGGCCAGAGGTTGGAAGCAGCAGAGCTCCTGGGCTAAGAGAGGAGTGTGGAGAAACAGCTCATCTGGGGTAAGAGCAAAGGGTCAAGGCCTGGATGCTCATCAGCCCTGCTGTACCCAAGAGCTACAAAGCACGCCTTTATCAGGTGCTTTATGAATTAGGAAGTAAGCCCCACTGGAACCACCTTGGAGTCCTCTGTTCTTTGCCATAGGAATGGTGTTATTAAGTGGAAGCAGGTTCCCATAACCTGTAGGACACTTAAGAGTAGGAGGAACCAGGGAGGAAGATGGGCTGAAGTGTGCGGGGTTGGAGGAGTCCTGGCTTCACTTTGCTCCACAGTTTAAGACAGAGATGGCCAACTCAGAGTTGTTTGAAACACCTTACATGATAATGACCCTGGTGGTATGTGAAGATTTTCAGAGGCCTTACCTTATGGTGCTGAGAAAAATCAAACCGCATGACCATGTGCTGTGCTCAGAGACTAGCCAGACAGAGAAGAGCCGCAGGAAGCGGGGGTAGAGCCAGCTCCTTACAGGGCTATGTACCGTCTGCCTCTGCTATGTATGGTTTGTGCTCAAGACTGCTCCTGACTAGGACAGCTTCTGTCCTGCAAAACAACTTCCAGAACTGGCTCCATAGCTACTGGGAAACACTATCTTGAAAAGAAATCATGTCATGCACAGGCACTGTAGCTCAGTGGGGAAACCCATGTGTCAGGAACTGACATAGATGCAGGGCGGTGGTGGCGCACACCTTTAATCCCAGCACTCAGGAGGCAGAGGCAGGCAGATATCTGTGAGTTCGAGACCAGCCTAGTCTACAAGAGTTAGTTCCAGGACAGGCTCAAAGCCACAGAGAAACCCTGTCTCGAAAAACAAAAACAAAAAAAAAAAGAAAAAGATAAAGACATCGATATACCCACTACAGAGACGGGGGGGGGGGGTGTCATTAGATCTTTGTGCCCTCTAAATCTAATATATATATCATTGCTTGTCAGTTTTTAAAAGATACCCATATTAACATAGCAGTGGTTCTGCAGCCAAGGTTAAGGTTTTTCCTCTGATCTTGTATTTGAAATCTTTTATTTCACATCAGTGAAGTTGCGTTAATTCACAGCAAGAACCAAGCTATGTTAGAGAGGCGGCTGCACACATAATTCTTTTAAGCAAATGCTTATTTCTTTAGCATACCATACCTTGTTATAATCCAGGGTGCATATGGGCATATTGGTTGGATTTTGGTGACTGCAATGTATTATTCAATGGATATTTAAATGTAATGGAACCTATAATTTAAAAGAACCCCTGGTGTGTTTCTAAAACCACCCAGCCCCAGCACTTTAATATTTGCCCTTTCTACTCCAGCGAAATTAACCGTATGTATCAAACATTCACACTGAGTAATGCAGCCATTATTATACCAGTCTCTGCGTGTGTCTAAGGGAAATCATGACTCGGATGCTAAAGAACACCGCCACATAACCTGGCCCTTATCAAAGGCAGCACAACACGTTCAAGGCTTGCCTGCAGTAGCTTTACACAAAATGGTCTGGAAAACGCTAGGAGCAAAGGTGTTTGCCAGAGCCTTTAGCTTCCAAGGAGACCGATGTTTTAGCCTTTGCTGCTGTGACTTCCTAATGGACGGCTCCTCAGAGGGGAGGCTCCTTCCCGTTTGCTGTCCTGTCCTGCAGTAGAGCAGAGATGGGAGCAGCAGATCCCAGCCTGACTCAGGCTTTGTTCCCTTGATTGCCCTCAGCATCCCCGCCACTGTCCTGAGAAGCAAGCTTCCTTGCCTCTTACAAGCATCGTAAATCACGGTTTCCTTTTACGGGAAAACTGCTGATTTGCTCGTTTGTGTTCCCTTTTCTCTCTGGTCCACATGTTAGTGGGAAATTGCAGCTTTCTTTATGCGGTATATTATGGCCAATGAGAAGGGCGGCCTGTGCTTACCTGATGTACAATGAGAGGTGACATGGGCGAGGGATTTCACACCATTCAGCCTGCAGCAAGTGTAATCAGCAGAGAAAAGCTTGAGCAGCCGGCTACAATGTGCTGGCCAGACCTCATCAGAATTATTCACTGTCTTTCCTGAGGCAAGGACGACCACTCAGTTTAAACGGAAAACCCAGCATAGTCAAAAGCAGTGTGTTTGTGTTCCACTGTGTACCTAAAGCCAGTGAACATTACTATACTTTCTGATTGGACCTGTGAGGCCAAAATTAAGATATCAGTCCCATACTTCAGAAATGTTGGCTTAAACCCTTCCTGTACTAATTAACCTTCTAACCCTCGTTATTACCTACGTAACCATTTTTTCAAGTCCCATGGTCACAATACTGAGCTCTTGTCTCCTTCTACTATGAATTTGATTAGGATTAGGCTTGCCTGCCACCACTTCACCGTTTATTAGTAAATCAGACCCATGAAACAGAGGCAGCAACAAAATGCTTCGTCACACAAGCAGCAGCCTCAAAACTTTTCCCTTATCATATTAAATTATATACAGAGGAACTATTAAATTATGAACAACTTGGGTGTAATTTGACTAATACTAGTCCACGAAGGATCTAAGGACAGAAGGAGATTTATACATATAGAAATGGTCAAAAATAAATAAATAAGAAAGTAGAGAGAAAACATTTAATGATAACAACACCAGCCAAGGGATAAATGAATATCCTTAGGGAATGTGGAGATACCATGACATGTCCTTACAACGAGATGAGCAAGACTGCATGGGGTGTCTTTGCTGTTATCATGTGGATTTTTCTAAGGCATGGCATAGCTTGACTGGCAAAGCTTTCTGTACAACGGTGATAAGAGAAAACCTTCTCAAGCTGAGACATTTATGATTGAATGGTGAATATATTTATGGGGAGACGTTGAGCTTATAAAGAAAACTAACAAAAATTAAATCAATATAAACCGTTAAATGGAAACAATGTTGTAACATGGGTAGTATTTACAGTGTGCTTTACACTCAGGAAGAAGTCTGTCCTTCAAGTGCACTGTGTGGCTTATGTCGAAACCTCAGACTGCCAGTTTTACTAGACATTTGCTTAGTGAAAATGATTATTCAGGGTTGGAGAGATGGCTCAGTGGTTAAGAACACTGGCTTCTCTTTCACAGGACCCAGGTTCAATTCCCAGCACTCACGTGGTGGCTTACGTCTGTCTGTAACTTCAGTTCCAGAGGGTCTGATACCTTCATACAGACACACACATAGTCAAAACACCAATGTACATAAGATAAAAATAGATCATTTAGCTGGGTGGTGGTGACACATTCCTTAAATCCCATGTAAACAAAGGTGGAAGGAGAGACCTGACTCCGAAAGATTGTCCTCTGACTTCATACATGTGCTGTGGCACACATGCACAATGACATGCACGCACATATACACCGTTCACACTAATAATAATCAAGTAAATAAGTAATTTCTATAAACAGGCAATTTCTCATTTAATGTGCCTGTCACACACAATCTTATTCTATGCACCAAACATAGAAGTTGAAAACTAGTGTGCCTGTGCCACGCCACCCCAAGATGTTTTTATTCTACCCTTCCAGTTGCTACATCACAGCACTAGGGTGGGGGGAGTGATCAATATAATCAGAACTTGCATTATTCTTGCTTCAGTTGAGTAAGTAGTATTTTTATATTTTTGTCTTTGATGTTCCTGAAGCTAGTAACTGTGTTTTCAGTTGCCCATGTTCCTGTGTGCATGCCACAGATTCTGTTCATAGTCCCTAGCTGTCAGTGTCGCTGGCAATGCAATGAAACCTCTTAGGTGGCCTGTCCTCACACCACATCTTACCAAGGACATTCTCCTGGAATTCTTGGTCCTGTTCAATTGTTCTGCTGCATACCTGAGTTGACTCCTTATTCACAGGCTATCCAGAACTTTGTTTTATGCCTCCTTTAGGTGGAGGACAATCTCTGACAATTTCCTTTGAAAGGATACACAGCCTGTGCCTTTACCAGACCACTTTTAGGTACAGAATTAGAAGCCAAAGACATCTTGCTTCCGAATAGTTGGAGATAATTCTCCACTATCATTTAGATAACTGACCCTGTCTTTGTTTTCCCTGGAGCACACCCTTAGATGCTCAACAAAATACCACTGACCTGTGCCAAAGCCCCTATGGCTCTCTATCGTGTACTTTGGTCCCCTACAGCCCTTCTCAACAAATAAACTAGAGTGATCCTTCAAAAATACAGGTCGTCTGTTCTGCCGTTTCAGGCTCTCCACCTCCAGTGTTTCCTAATTACACTTAGCGGTGAACGTCAAGTCCTTAACCCTCCTTGATCTGGTCCATGTCAGACCTCTTACCCATTTCTCACACACACATATGGTGATGCAGCCTTGCTGGCCTTATTCTGCAGTGTGCATGCCGAGAGCATTTCCCTCTGGGATGTCCTTCTCTCCCACATCCCCAGGAACTGCCTTCTGTGTTCCTTGAAGAGACCATTCCTAATCACCCTATCTAAAGCAGTAAATCCATCCCCAGCCCGTGGCCCTGTTCCCTTACATTGATTTGTAATATGCATTCTGAGTGTGTCCAGATAGAATAAAGCCCCATGAAGTCAGGAACTTAGTCTCATTCGGTTGTATGACCTTTGGATATAAAATGGGTCCTGGAGTGATGGGCTTCTGGAAAATATTTGTGGAATTAACATCAAACAAGAATGTTGTCCACATGTAGTGTCAATCATTTGAGGCACATAGAGCAAAATGTCCAACAGAACTTTCAATAGGTCTAGTTCGTGCTGTCAAAGAGACAGTCCAGACCGGCATCATCCAATGGGAGTGTGTGTGAGCCACAAATATGGTTTACAGTTTCCTAACTACCACAGTAAAAATAAGAAGAAATGGACCAGAAAAATGACTTGGCTGGTAAAGGCTCTTGCTGATCCCAGTGACCTGAGTTTGGTCCCAGAAATGAACGTCACAGAAGGAGAATTGTTCTCTGATTCTGCACATGCATGTCACACACACCCATACACTCACACTCCCACCACACACACACACACACACTAACGTATTTTTAAAAGTAAAAGGTGCATATACAATTAATTATGACAATATTTTATTTGATTCGCTAGTTATCTAAAATATAACCACTTTAACATACATCTAATATACAAAATTAGACATTCACATATTTTTATGCCACTAAGTCTTCAAATCTGGCAAGTTTACTGAGCTTGCCTCAATTTGGAATTGAACTTTCATTTGTATTTAGGTTTTACAGTTCCCAGTTTAAAATGTAGACTCCGAGTTTCAATGCATCCCTGGCATCCTGGGATAGCCCTCCACTGCTCAGGCCTTGGACTTAAACACTCCTTTTGGTGGAAGACAATCTCTCGCAAGTGTTTCAGCCATTCTCAATAATTTTGAAATAACTGAATTAAATGGCATTTTCTAACTATAAATTCATTAGAATTCACCAAAACTTCTCATTCAGTCCTTTAGTCATACTGGCCATACTTCAGGGTTTTGGTAGCCACGGATGGCTAGAGGGTGACATACTGGATGGCATGGCTCTATTGGATAGTCAAGATGCTTAAACACTTGGGAGTGAACACACTCGTGTAAAGATGGCACAGAGAGGACAGCCAAGTTCCGAATGTCGCTTTGGCCCTGATTCCTTCATCTCACTCCTCAGGATTCAGCTTACATGTCAGCTTTCCCCATAGATTTCCCAGTTAGGTTAGCTCTCCCCAATTATACGCTGTTAGGACATTATCCAGCTCCCATATTTAGGCTACTGTGCTATGCTCTAATTAGTCTCTAGATTTCTCTATTTGCATTTCTCATTAGTTTATAAATGCTGTACGGCTAGGAAACGCCATTGGTGAGTCCCCAGTGCGGAGTCCTCACTGAGTGTTTGGGAATAAGATGAACGAACTAAATGAATGAAATAGATGGCCGACCTTAAATGAAGAAGGACTAACCCTATTAGAACCAAGAAGCAAGGTGTGAAGGGAAACCAGGACGCAATGACAGCAACAAAGACACAAGCTATCACATCAGATGCTCCTGAAGGCCCTGTGGGTATAAGCTAAGATAGAAACCTATTATGTTTAACCAGGTCCTTGGGAACATTCAGGCACACCTCACATGCTCACCAGTGTTCTCATGAGCTCAAAAGTTCTTTAAAAGGCTGATTTCCAAATTTCAGGCATTGCTGATGTGAGTAGATGGAGGCTGAAGGCCTGGCTTACTTTAAATGTTTGGTCAGCCCCAATCCTTCTGTGACTGCGGTCCCCTAAAGGACAGCTCCTTTGTCTGCATACCAACTGAAATGGTGAGCTCTTTGGAGCTGACTTGGGCTGTGTGTGATTTATGGGCATTTGGTCTAAAGATACTTAAAGGATGGAGTTATTGGAGCCAGGAGGAGGGAGAGATGTGATTCATCACCAAGGACAGTTTACTAAATGACTCTCTAAAACACTGCAGTAAATGCTAAACCAGGACTCTTGTTCCAGCCGTGGAGGCAGGCAAGGGTGTGTGTGCATGTGTGAATGGGCTAGAACAAGAGATAATGTGCAGACATAGGGCTCAAACCGATGCTTTTCCAGCCTGTAGAGATATATATTCTCGGAGAATATAATTATCTTTTTAGTTTTCTTACATTCTACGTAAAGCTATCTGTCACACAGTGGCCAAGTTCCTATCTCTGTTTCCATCTTGAGGCTCTCTGGGTGTCTGTGAAATGGCCAGGGAGAAAAAAAAATAAAATTTTACAAATTCATATTTTATAACTCTATGTGGGTTTTGATTTTTCCATTTTTCTGAATATTCCCTCACCTTCTTCATGTTGTACAGGCTATAGATGTAGAGTTCCTTTGCAAAACTTAACTGGCACTGAAGAATGCATTACATGTCAGAATTGCCTAGTGTCTCTCTAAGGGAAAAAAAGGTATCAGTGACATGTAAGCAGTTCTCTTGAATAATCGGTACTTGTCACGTGTTCCTTCTGCCCAGGGCACTGCTGTAGTGGTTCAGTGACCCACTCTGCCAAGCATCCATACCTGTTTCTCAAACTCCAGGATGTCCAAATGGCTGGCCAGCTACATCCTTAGCTAGAGGCCTCCTCTGACTCACTGTTACCCTGGAATCACATGGGGATGAATGCTGGGAAACAGCAGCGAACTGGAAATCGGGAAAAGAGAGGCACATGACAGGTTGTGGGGACCTTGTATAGACTCAGCTTATGTTCAGTAATGCAAGACATCACAGTGCTGTGCTGAGTTCCCTGCTTGGGGACACGAAGACTCGTACCTTGTGACTCTTCCCCCTACAACACACACACACACACACACACACACACACACACACGCATGGGCTAGGGATGTGTCTCAGTGGTAGAGCCCTTGCCTGGCATATACAAGGCCCTAGGTTCAGTCCCCACCATTACAAAAAAAAAAAAAAGAAAGAATCTACTTTTATTTCTCCTGCCCAATGACAATTTCTACCTACGCCAACTCTATGGTTTAAAACAAAACTGAGGCTTGTACTAGTGAAATACCTCAAACTAGCCCACGGATGAGTGAAATGGATAGAGTTACAGATACTGAAGTTGGCATCTTTAGTTTTCTTTTGAAACCACTGACTGAGGAAACGATTAGAAATGATTCATTTAATCTCAAGGTCCAAATCAGGAGCAGAAGGAGAGCGAACATGAGCAAGGAACTCAGGACCGCGAGGGGTGCACCCACACACTGAGACAATGGAGATGCTCTATCGGGAACTCACCAAGGCCAGCTGACCTGGGTCTGAAAAAGCCTGGGTTAAAACAGGTCTCACTGAACATAGCGGACAATGAGGACTACTGAGACATCAAGAACAATGGCAATGGGTTTTTGATCCTATTGCATGTATTGGCTTTGTGGGAGCCTAGGCTGTTTGGATGCTCACCTTACGAGACCTGGACGGAGGAGGGTTTTCCTTGGACTTCCCACGGGACGGAGAGCCCTGATGGCTCTTTGGGCTGACGAGGGAGGGGGACTTGACTGGGGGAGGGGAGGGAAAGGGGAGGCGGAGGTGGGGAAGAGACAGAAATATTTAATAAATAAATAAATTAATTAAAAAAAGAAATGATTCATTTACCAAAATGTGCATTGGTGACCATTGCAGAATGGAAATAAAGAAAGGAAGATGTAAAAACTCAGAAACACCAGGCAGTGGTGGCACACATCTTTAATTCCAGCATTCAGGAGGCAGAGGCTGGTGGATCTCTGTGAGTTAAAGTTCATCCTGGTGTACAAAGCAAGTTCCAGGACTGCCAGGGCTACACAGAGAAACCCTATTTTGAAAAATCAAAATAAGTATGTTAGTTAATTAGTTAACTAAAATAAAAAACTTGGACTCTTTTTTGCTCCAGGATGTCCCCATTTCCCCCACTGGGTAAGAGCAAGGCCAGTGGAGCTAATACACCTGCAGGATTAACCTGTGGTCATCACAATGAGGCGACAGAACCCAGGTCTGGGGAGAGAAGGAACTAATAGCCACACAATGACTGTCTCAGGACTTGCTGTGTGTGGCAGATGTGATCCTAGAATGTTGGAGGTAAATGTTTTCACTAAATTATATTGTCCGTGGACTGTCACTATTGGTGTGACTCCTGTATACTCCTTAATCTAAAGCCATCGCTCACTTTCTCAAGTGGACTTTGGGAACCAGCAAAGAGACCTAGAGAAGAAGTGTACTCCTCCCATACAGGAGGGAGTTGTTTCTTGTCTGTGCTCGCTGGACGCTGTGAGTTAGCACTGCCGGCAAGGTCATCTCCTTCCTACAGCTCCTACTCCTGAGCACAGAGACTGAAGAGAGGTGCCAAGAAGAGGAACGGGTCAATTCTAAGTCTGCTAGAAGGGTCATCAGTCTGTACTGTTGAATTCTAAATTGAAGTCATTTTTTTAAAAAACTGTGAACAAAAGTAGCATTATTCTTTTGTATTATAACTCAAGACCTGGGCTAGAGAGATGGCTCAGCAGTTAAGAGCACTGGCTGCTCCTCCAGAGGTCCTGAGTTCAATTCCCAGCAACCACAGGGTGGCTCACAACCAGGATATGAGGCCCTCTTCTGGCATGCAAGTATACTTGCAGACCACTCATACATAAAATGTAAATAAATTTTAAAAAACCTCAAGACCATTAAACCACCCCAAACATTAGCTTCTAACCACCCCACAATGCCATTACTATTACCTTCTAAGATTAAACATGCAAATGAGAGACTACATGACTGCTAATGTTTTATAAATGAACAAATCAGGTATGAAATCAAGGTGGGTCTCAGCTATGCCCCCCTTGCCTGTTGCAGTATTTTACCATTTTTTCACATGTATATGTATGTCTATGGAAACCTGATTTCACTATGAATGGCTTCCATCATTTGTTCTGATTCAAGGCTGATGGCATGAAGTCAACATCTCTTCCACATTTGTGGTGATGTTAGGCCACCTGCTCCCACAGATTTGGCTTACTTTAGGGTCCATTGCTGTTTTTTGAAGTATTCACACAAATGAGAAATACCTATGCCAGATGTGGAATATTTATTGTTTTGCATCCTCCCACAGTGACAGCGTTAGTTCAGAGAAAGAAAGAGGAAGGCGCAGAGAATAAATAACTTGGAGAAATGAATGGTGCGGTCACATTAGATATTGAACAGTCAAGACTGGGTTTGAAAAATATTGTGACATTGTGATCCAGAGCCAGTTTGAGGGGCAACTCAATAAGATTTGAGGCCCGGATAATCACGCTGATGCTAGCAGCTGCTTTTACTTGGTTCGTAACATGACTAATTTTATCACTAATATCCATAACAAAATGAGCTACACAGATTCCTCCTGCCGTGAAGATGCTCGTGTATAGCTTTCTCTGCCAGGAGGTAAAGAAGTACAAGCCTTTCACTGCCTTGTTCTGCTGTGATCCAAATGCTGGTGGCGGGCCAGAGGCTGTGCACAGGCTGTTCGCATGCAGTGGCTGTAGCAGCGGTAAGCCAGGTCTAGTCGAAGACTCTGCAGAGCCACAGGGTCCATAAATCTCCCGAGCAGCACAGCCGGCTCAGTCAGCCATTCAGCCCCTCAATCTTGTGCCACAGTCCTGGTAATGAGATTTTTTTTCCTATGGTGGTGGTTTAATATTAACACTCGGTGGCTTATGATGGCATTTGCTGCACAATTGGAAGGTTTCTATTCTGAACACTGGATTTGTGGGATTTCTTCTAGTTCTCTTTTAAAGTTGCTTCCTCCAAAATATAGAAGCCAGGCACAAAAATCAAATAGGGTTGCCTCTTTCATAGAGAAAAAAGCAACACATATGCAAGCCCTTTTCCTCCCTCGTCCATGTTGTTTCATTGTTCTTTTGTTTCACATCCTGTCTCTCTTTAAATATGAATAAATATGAATAAATATGAATAAATAAAAATTAGGGCACAAACCTAATAAAACACCTGCAGTGTGTTATGTGCATGACTGTCATTTCTTACAGGTGTTTATACAAAAGTGCAAAGACGGGTAGTTTACTTCTTGTCTTTGAGGACACGGGGACTTATTGTTGCTGCTGTCGATCTACCTGGCTATGTTCATTTCACATTTACTAATTTCCACTTGCTGTGGAAACAGCCCCCAAACCCATGAGAATGCAGTGTTTTGGAACCACCTCCTCCCTCCCCTTTTCTAGTTGTCTTGAACAGGTGGTACTGGAAGAAAAAGGCACTAGGTGAGAAATGAGAAAAACAACTATAGGCATTCTTCCTGTGTGAGCCACATGAATTGGGGTTCACCCCACCCCTATGTTTGATCAATATCATTAGAGTTGACTTCTGGGTCAGTGTAAGGAGGCTGGAATAAAGGAAGGAGAGATGCTTTGGGCTATACTGACACAGCACAAAACAAGACTAGATGATCACGAGTAGAACTCAGTCCTTAGTAACAAAGTTGGCACAGCTTCATCTCCTGCAGCATCTCAGTGGGTGGGTTTTCTTCCTTCTTATTCTGTTTCCGTTTTTTAAAAGAAGAAACCAAAAGAAAAGACTTCTTAACCTGGTCCATAGAAGGGCAGTCATTAGCTTGTAAGTTACCCTCTAGCAGCTACTTCATAGGCCTTGTGCCTTTATCCCTGAAGCCTTCACTGTCTTGACCCACTTCAGTTCCTGCTAGCAGGTGCATCACTAAGAGAGGGACATCTGGCAGCATGCAGATACATATTCACCCCAATTTCTCACTCTAACTGCCCCCTGATCCACTCCCACATCCCTGCTCCTCCCCAACTTCATGTCCTTTTAATTTTTAAAAAGGATATATTTGTTTTATTTTATGTGTATTAGCCTTTTGCCAGCATGTATGTTATGTTCACTGTATGCATGTCTGGTTTCCTTGGTAGTCAGGAGGGTGTCAGATCCCCTGGGACTGGAAGCACAGATGGTTGGGAGCCACCATGTGGGTGCTAAGAATTGAACTTAGGTCCTCTGCAACAGCAATAAGTGCTTTTAACCACTGAGTCATCTCTCTAGACCCCTTTTATTTTTTAAGAACCCATTGAGTCCAGTGTATCTTTTAGTTCTCTTTTATATATCCTATATACTAATCCTCTGTTGGATTTATAGCCAGCAAAGATTTTCTTCTCCAGAATTTAATTCAGAATTTAATTTCTTATTGGACTGGTCTGGGCAGAGCCAGAGATGTGCCCAGCCAATCTTTTTGCTGCTGGTTCTGGAGCCAGTGCGGTGCAGTGTCAGAGCACAATGCACACCTTCAGTATTTTACCCTGGACCTTCAGATATTATGATCTTACTAGCAAGGATTTTCTGTCACCATGACATCCATCACTATGGACCTGACTCTCGACCTTCGATTTTGTAATACTTATTTATGTTACTTTCTGTATATGAGAGTTTTGCCTGCATGTATGTTTGTGAACTATGAACTATATGCATGCAGTGCCCTGGACAACAGAAGGGCAGAAGTGGGCAGATCCTTGAACCTAGAGTTCAGAGGTTATGAGATAACACATGGATGCCGAGAAGCAAACCCAGCGTCCCTGGAAGAGCAGCCAGTGCTCTTAACCACAGGACCATCTCTCCAGCCTGCAGAGCATTCTGTTTTAAAGATGGGATCTCACTAACTAGCCTAAACTAGCTCCAAACGCACAATTCCCCTGTCTCAGCACCCTAAGTGCTGGGATTACAGACATGAACCACCACACGCAGCTTCAAACACTTTCGCTCCTGTTTTCCTTATTGAGGCCTCCAGACAACAATGTCATTCGCACCTCCACCTTACACAGGAGAAAACAAATTCAAAAGAATGAGCAGCTTGCTCGAGGCCATGAGGTACCAGAAGTAGGACTGTTAGCCAGGTTAACTCCAGAGGGTTTAGGTCCTCAAAATAGTGTCCAAACTCACTGACCAAGAAATATACAGTAACAGAAAGTCAAGTTTAGCTCAGTGCATGGGAAGCTGAGGCAGGAGGATTGTGACTTTCAGGACAACTTGAACTACTCATAGAATTCTTGGCCAGCGTAAGCTGTACAATAAGACTCCATCTCAAAAAAAATGGCCTTTAATACTGGCACTCGAGGGAGGAGTGCGTGTTAAAATCAAGCCTGAGCCACAAATTGTCAAATTGTCTCAAGCAAGCAAACAAACAAAATTCAAATACAGAAGGAAAGGGAAGTGTATGTTCTGACTCCTCCTGCCACATACACTTTCCTTAAGTGGACCCATGTGAAGCACAGGTGCACAGCATCAGGCTAACAACTGCTGGACTCCAACCATGGGAAGCGGCGGGGGGGGGGGGGGGGGGGGGGGGGGGGGGGGGGGGGGGGGGGGTAGTGGGTGGGGACATGGATAAAGCTGGGACAAGCGGTGGGAAGGGATCACCTCTAATACGCAGTAAATGAGTTCCTTTCACCAAGAAGTTTCTAAATTTTGCTTTTAAGAAAGCGTCATAATGAAGTCAGCTGGTGCATCATGTCATTAAAGACGTCATAACGGAACAAATGGAGTAGCTGCAAGTCAAGACCTTTCCGTTGTGTGCACTTTTTCCAATAAGAGTTCAAGATAAGCACTCATTCTAACAGTAATTAATATACACTCCTCAATTCATAGACAAATTGGAAAAATCCTCCCCCCACAGTATTAAAAAATACTACCATAAAATTATTTTCAAAACTTATCACAACTATATAATGTATTTTGATATATTGCTTAATTGGCGAATGGTAATTATAATTATGGCTAGACTGATATAACCTTGATCACTAGAAAGCCTGTGGAAACAAGACACAATTCTACATAAATTTAGATAAGTGTGTCAGTTGCAGAAAAATATAGAAGGTTGGGTGATAAAGTTGTTCAAACATGGTTTTTTTTGCCTATAAATGTACCTTTTTCGGTTAGATTCTGGGGGGGAGGTTGTGGTGGAAATTTGAAACTCTGGGAGAAAGGGGAATTGTATAAATTTCTTTTGACTCAAGAAGTAATTGCCATGGTTTTTAAGTGGCGGATGACCAGCTCAGAATGGCTGATTTTAGGTGCCGCTGACCAATCTCCAAAAGTGGCATCATGGATTTACTTAAAGATGTTCTTCTAGCTACAAATAGACCCAGAGTTGTGGTGAAAACGTTTAGTGTCAGTTTGGAAATGTGACATGGGGGGAGGGGCTTCTCCCAAATCCTTGGGACTGGACTAGCTGAGCATAACCCACATCTCCTTTCACCCCAGAAATCAGAATCCTTGCTGTGACGATTTTATCTTTGTGAAATAAATGTTTCCTCCTGACTTTACTAGCACCAAGTGAGAGTCTTTAGCTGCACCCACTGGCATAGCATAGTACACAGCCAACTATCGCCAGGTGCTAAAAGGAGTACAAATAGCTCCACTTTCTTTTCTTCTTATGGGAAGTGTTTGTTTGTTTGTTTGTTTGTTTGTTTTAATCTTGCTGCAGGATAATCTTGCTGGGTTTTGAAAAATCTGAACTGCTCCCTTCCCAAACAGAAGGAGCTAGAAATACAGTCTCTCTTCAGCAGGGCAGGATAGGAGCATTGACGTACCCTTCTTAGTTCTGTGCTTTGAGAGAGCTTGGTGGAAGCCGTGCTCAGAGGCCCAGCTGGAGCCAATCCTAACCCCAGCAGTCCTCCGACCTTCAGTTAGCTATCCAGTAGCACTGCCCACTTGATCTCACTCCTCCAGCACTTTCAACTTCCCTGATGTGTGCGGGAAACCCCTAGTCAGAATTATGTGATGCAAACATTCAGTGGGAATTTCTGAGGACCTGAGCTCTTAATAGACTGTGAGCCAAGGTTCAGATTGCAAAACCCTCTTAACGTGTGCTGAGGCGTAACTCAGTAGTGGTGCGCTTGCCTAGCAAGTGCGAGAGGCTGGCTTTGATGCCTAGTGTTTGAAAGAGGGAGGAAATATTTATGAATGAAGCTAACTCCCGTGACTATCGCTAAATCGCTCATTAATTAATTCAGTGCTAATAATTTTATCATATTCAAGATGTGCTTGTGTTTCCCTCTGGGTGATGAAATTGGGTGGATCCATTTTTTTGTCTGTCTAGCTCCACTTCGCCATGCTTGCCCGTGTTGTTTTGTTACCAGAAAGGGAAGCACCACTGTTACCGAGTGGAGGAAAATGGTGGGCAGCTCTAAGTGGGCGCAGAGACTTCAGTCCAAACCGTTTCCTGGTGCAAGTGCAACTCAGGGTTGATTTGAAATTTTCCAAGGCCTTCTGCCTCCCCGTCCTAAGTGTATTTACTTTACCAACAGTATTTATGTGTGTGTGGTTTATACATGCGTATGTTCCACATGTTTTGTGCACATGACCAAGGAGTGCACACCTACATGCCAGTCAGAGGTTGACATCAGAATGTCTCCCTCAGTCTTTCTTCACCTCCACCCTAACCTTGTTTGGAGACTCGAGCTTGTCTTTTTAGCTAGCCTAGCTAGTCAGAAATTCCCCTGGACCTTGTCCATCTCCTCCCCCAGGGCTGGGATTAGAGGTTCATGTACTGCTGTATCCAACGTTTTTGCAGGGTGCTGGGGACCAGAACTCAGGTCTCATGTTTAGACCGGAAACACTTTTCCCATTGAGCTGTCTTCCCAGCCCATAATGCACTTACACTTTTTAACACTCACTGCCAGAAAATTCTCTGTTAACCAGAGACTGGGCATTGACATTTTCCCTCTTGCTCTGTCCGTTAGCAATCAGAAGACTAAAAAGCTAGCAATCCTGCATCCTATGATTAGAGATCATTATCAAGCCCTGGGGCTAAGTCCACTAAGTCAAGATACAAAACAAAACAAAACAAAACAAAACAAAACAAAAAACCCACTGGATGTGGTAGTGCATTCCTTTAATCCCAGCACTTGGGAAGCAGAGGCAGGCAGATCTCTGTGAGTTCGAGGCCAGGATGGTCTACAGAGTAAGTTCCAGACCCTGTCTAAAAAAATGAAAAATAGCCAGGTGGTGGTGGTGCATGCCTTTAATCCCAGCACTCAGGAGGCAGAGGCAAGCGGATCTCTATGAGTTTGAGGCCAGCCTGGCCTACAAGAGCTAGTTCCAGGACACACTTCAAAGCTACAGAGAAACCCCATCTTGAAAAACCAATAAGTAAATAATAGTAAAATTCCAGTTACATTAAAGTTTCTTTCTGCCTGTGATTAGCAAAACCACAATGTTTTCCCTGAGATATGATGATGGCTTATTCTTTCCTGTTTAGCCATTTTTTTTCCCAGATAGGAAATCCTGAAGTAGTCTCTGGACTGTAGTTAGAATCTTTCCAGTCACTTGCAGGCAAGGCTAATAGTGCTAAGACCATCTTTTCATGTTATTTGTCTCTCGCGGTTTGAAATCCTTCACCTCTGTCCCAGCATGTGAGCGCCCCCTTTCATCAACCCTAGTACTGGAGCCATTTTAGAGTCCTGTCACATCTCAGCCTGTGTGTGTGTGTGTGTGTGTGTGTGTGTGTGTGTGTGTTTAGCTGAGACCAGATAAAAGACAGGAACACAGATATGCTTGGTTGTTTTATGACATGGTGCACAAAAATTCCCCCTCGAAGTTTTGTATCTGTGTCCATTGCTCCTGACAGTATATGCTTGGTCTTTAGATTCTTAGAAACAAGGTGGAGCCCAGGCCTCAGTGCTGAAAGATAGGATGTGAGGTCCCCAGGAGAAGGAATTTAAGGAGACAGCAACTGGCTAAGCACATGGCCTCGGAAATGATGGTGAACCAAAGAGGAAGGGGTTTCTCTGCCTTTAATTTTTTCCCATTTAGATCCACAAAGCCTGACCTACTTTGAAGGACTTCTCAGGTTTACATGTAAAAGCTATCAAGAGGAGCTTTTAAAGAGCCTAAAGACTCATGGGGAGTGTCTTGTGAGTTTGGGGTTCATTCCAGTGTTGGGGGAGTGTCTTGTGAGCTGGGATGCTCCCCAGTGTTTGGGTGTGTCTTGTGAGCTCCGGGGTGCTCTCTAGTGTTGAGGGGATGTCTTTTGAGTTCCGAGTGCCCTCCAGTGTTAGGAGCTGTCTTGTAAGCTCAGGGTACCCTCCAGTGTTGGGGGAGTGTCTTGTGAGCTTGGGGTGCCCTCCAGTGTTGGTTAGAGCTCATCACCATTCACTGTCCCTTAAAACACCCTACAAGGACTTAATTGGTATCTTGTCTCTTGTGGTTCTTGTCTCTCACACTTAGCTTTGTGAGGAGCTTCCTCTGTTTGCTATTTCTGAATATTCTGACCAGCTAAGTCTCTTGGGTATTTTTTAAATGACATTTGGATTTGCTTCTATGTAGACTTGAGCTCTTAGGGAAAGGAAAGCAGTTTCTAGGAAATTTATTTCCCAGCATAAATCCTTTTGATTTAGTTAGTTGTCTTCCCCCATCTCTCTCTTTCTCTCTCTGTCTCTCTCTCTTTCCTTTGTCCCCATTTATGATACAGTCTCATTACCAAACCCAAACTGGTCTAGAATTCACTATGACACCCAAGCTGACCTCACCACCATGCCTAGCTTGCCCAGCAGGAATCCTGCCTGTCCCCAAAGCTTTCCAGATTTGCACCCCCTCCCACCCAATGTCAAAGTGCTTATGTTTTTAGATCTTCCTAGAAACGAACACTAGCAAACACGCTACCTCACAGAGCGGCTCCCTGCTCTTGAAATTACATTTGAACTTCTGCCTCCCTCCACAGAATGGCTCCTAAAGCCTTTCCCTTTCTTTTCTTCTCCAGTCTCTTTCAGTCTGTCTGTATCAAAGCATGCCTCCTATTTGTTACTTAGGCTAGCTGTCAAACTAGGCATTTGAAATACTCAGAAGCCTTTGCCAGTTCTTATGTGCCCCCAAATTCAAGAGCCACGAGATTAAGCAAAGACATTCCTTGCTGTTCTTGCTTATTGGTTAATCTTGTCAAATAATATCTGATCTTGTTAATTAATCTTCACACTCACAGCTGCTGCTGGAGTGAAATATTCTCTGTAGCTCATGTGCTCACATGTGGTGTGTGTCTATGTACAATGTGTGATATATTGTGCATTGGTGCCTGGTGTGTGCATGCACTGTGTGTCAAATGTATTGATTTCAGTGTACATGTAGTGATGTGGCATATTGTACAATGTGCATGTGTGTGCATGTATGTGTATGTTGAACATGCATAATAAACATGTGGTATGTGTGTGGTGTCAACTATCAAATATTGAAGTATGTGTTTAACATGTGTGAGAGCGAATGTTGGTATGCCATGTGTCCTGTGTTTTTTTTTTAAGACAGGATTTATCTGTGTAGCTTTAGAACCTGTCCTGTAACTCGCTCTGTAGACCAGGCTGGTCTCAAACTCACAGAGATCCGCCTGCCTCTGGCTCCCAAATAATGGGATTAAAGGCATGCGCCGCTATCACCCGGCTTTGTGTGTGTGTGTGTGCCCTGTTTTTATAATGTGTGTGCATACCATATGCACAATATGTGGTGTTTTCTATGTGTAGTGTTGTGATTATATATTGTATATTTGTAATATATATTTGTGTTATTGTGTATAGCATGCCCCTTATGTATGTGAAGAATATGTGGAATGTATGGTTGTGTGGTGTGTTACATATAACATATACAGTGCATATGCTGAAAATATAGTGTTCCTTTTGTATGCATATGAGTGCAGAGTATGTTGTAGCATGTGCTGTGAGTGAACTGTGTGTGTGACTGTGTGGCATATGTGTAGAAGGTACATGTATGGGTATAGTGTATATATTGTGTGTACCAGGCTGTGTTGCTGTGTTATGGAGTGTGGTATATATATATATTGCATTACTATGCATATAAAATGTGTGTCTGTGATCTCAGGAATATGCCTGTGTTGTGGTTGGTTAGAGGTAGAGCACTCACCAAACTCCCAAAGGCCAGAAGGATCAGAACAGCTTGCTTGTGCTTGAAGAAACCCTGTAGAGGAAAACTTCTTCACACCCTCTCCGGGTGGCTCTGGAGAAGCAGGGAAGGAACTCTTTGTATCAACTGTATCTAGAAGCTGCTGAAGTCAATTCCAATCAGAATGTCCTGGTCAGAGAGGCAATGGCTAGGAGAACTAGCCATAACTTGGTCTGTCCTTCAGGTTCGGCCGCTGTCCTGAGCAGTTGACTCGATCCAGTAGGGAGCCTGACGATGGCCAATGGGGCCTGTGAGACACTTGAGTTTTGCCTTCCTCTGCTGTAAAAAGCAAAAGGATACCTTTTCAAGTTCACGTCTAAGCAAACTTGACGCCAACTAAATAGGGCTAAACTCAAAGCGATAGAATGCATGATGTTTCAGGTCAAAGTAGCGTGTGAAGTGTGGCGCCCTGGTCTCGCAGCCTGGTGGGCTTGTGGGAGCACAGGCTCACTGCTCCATCTCCTCGCTGCTCTTCTACGCTGGGTAATTTATGTACAAACCCCACAAAGATCCCAAATGTGAGAGTAAATGGTTGCTGACAGTGTGTACTTCCGTGTGACTGCCACCGAAATCAGAATGTAGAACATTCTCACTCTCCCCAAATTCTCTGACTCCCAACTCTACTCCTTGTCCTCCTCCACCTGAGATGAGCCACTGTTTGGTTTCTGTAACCAAAGCTGAGCTCTGTCTTTTCCAAAACCTCACTCAGATAAAGTATAGAACCTTTTGAGTTCTCTCATTCAATGTATTGCTTTTAAAATAATACATTCACGTTATCAGTAATTCTTTTCTTTGATTATTAAATGGCATTCTGGTGTGTAGATAAGTCACCATTTATTTCTCCATGATCCTATGAATGGACGTTCTGGTTGTTCCTTGGTTTTTTTTTTTTTTTTTGCTCTTTGGCTGGAAGCATCTGCTTTTTAGGGTCTGCTCACTGAACACTCTCCCAAGTGTCTTCCAAAGGCTGCTCATGTGCTCATTTCACTTCAGTACCCAGGACAGGGATTGACGAGTCATAAACCAGTGTTAATAAACAACTGTGGGTGCTGCACTGTACCACCTCAGACACCCAGGTGTTGTGTAGGAGAGAACCATTCACCCCCGTCCTAACCCATGCTTGGTGGGCATGCAGTTGACTCTCCTGTAGTCTCAACTCACAGTTCTCTGAGGACAGATGACACGAAACAGTGGAAGTTCAGTACGGAGACTCACTGTCTCAAATCTTACTAGAGACAATCTACAAAATAGGATGCAGGAGTGTGCACTAAACCTAGTGTCTTATGTACTTCTCTGAAACTCCGTTGAATAGACTCATAAAGGCCTTTGATACCCGGTGTAGGAGGAGTCCTCTGGGTTTCTGGGGACATGGGGAGCCAAAACAGCTATGTGGCTCGTGGTAGAAAGGGACAAATGGAGATAGTATGGTTCATTTTCTGTGGGTTTAATTCGTGATTCTAAACACAAGTGGGAGGAGCCTGAGGATGAAGCTGGGGAACAGGGTTTCGACTGTTGTGAAGAGGCACCATGACCACAGCAATTCTTACAAAGGAAAACATTTAATTGGGGCTGGCTTACAGTTTGAGAGGTTTAGTCCATTATCCTCATATCTGGAAGCATGACAGCCAGCAGACAGACATGGTACTGGAGAAGGAGCTGGGAGTTCTATAGCTCGGCAGGCAGCAGGCAGGAAGAGAAGGAAACACTTCCTCTAACAAAGCCACATCTACTCCAACAAGGCCACACATCCTGATATTGCCACTCCCTACGGGCCTATGAGGGTTGGTTTTTATTCAAACCACCACATTCCAGTCCCTGACTCCCATAAGCTTGTAGCCATAACATATTGCAAAATGCATTCAGTCCAACTTTAAAAGTTCCCATAGTCAATAACAGTCTCAATTCTGTAAAAGTCCAAAGTCTCTTCTGAGACTCATACAGTCTCTTCACTGTAATCTCCTGGAAAATCAAAATGAAGAAGCAGATCACATACTTCCAACATACAGCAGCGCAGGATATCCATTACCATTCCAAACGGGTGGAAACGTGAGGAAATAAATACTGCACCAAAGGAACAGCATGTGCAAAGTCCAAACTCTGCGTCTCCATGTCTGATGTCGCAGTGCTATTCAGATTCCCCAGCTCGTGGCAGCTTTTTGACTGTACACTCCGCTCTTTTGGGTTGGCTCCACTCCCTTTTAGTAACTCTCCTCGGCATGCATTCCACTGCTCCGGCATCTCCAACATCTTGGGGTCTCCAGCACAATCCAGGCTTCGTTTCACTAGGTGGTCTCCCTAGGTCTCCAGGCAGGGACATCCCTGTCACCTGCCTGGCCTTAGCAGCTTTCCTTAGTCTCTGAGGGAGAGTTCACAGTCCCTTTCTTGTATCCTTGACTCAAAGCCAGAATCCGATGGCTGAAGCTGCTAAGTTCTGCTGCTTGCTGGGGCTGGAACATGGCCCCCTTTGTTAAATTACATCTTCACCGCTTTCTGTTTCCAGGGGTTTCCTTCATCCCCTAAACTTAGCTGTCCTGAAACTTGATATGTAGACCAGGCTGGCTTCAAACTTAGAGATTCTTCTGAGTTATGGTTATCAGATTTAGTAAGTATAGGATGCTTGGTTAAATTTGAATTTCAGATAACATTTTTAGTATAAGCATATCCCAAATACTACATGTCAAATACTCATGCCTCCTTTCTCCACATTTAGGGGCTAGAGAGTTGTCTCCATAGTTAAAAGCACACACCGCCCCTGCTATTGCAGTGGAACTGAGTTCGGTTTCAAGCGCCCATATCGAGAAGCTCACAAGTATCTGTAACTCCAGCTTCAGGGGATTTGACGCCTTTGTGGGTATCTGCACTCAAGTGCACAGATATACAGAAAGGGGAGGGCGAGGGAGCTTTAATTATTTATTTGAATTTAAACAATGTCCTGAATTTTATCTGCCCACCATCTGAGGATTGTTGGAGTATGGAACAAAATGACATGAGGGTGTCTAACACGTGATGGGTGTACTATCAATACTCTTCAGAGCCTGTCTGCTCCACCCATGTCTTTGGTCAGGTTTCTGCTTCTTTCCCAAAACCATGATCAGTCTGCAAAGAAAGGAGCACACATATACTGGAATTAGCATTCCAGCCAACGCTGGCTTCAGTCTCCCCTGCCAAGGCACTGGTCTGCCTGTGCCGCTGGGGTGCTTTCTCACTGCAGGCTCCCCGAGTTATTAGATCATCCCTCATAAACAGCAGCCAGTGATGCCGAATGAACAATGGCTGCATTAATCCCAGACTAAGTCACTCTGGGTCTGATTTTTCTGGCGCCATAGCCCTAGAAAACCATTCCTCAGGATGCACCAGGACCAATCATTTCCACAGTTGGTTGCAGCCAAGAACATATTGGAGGGCCAAGATTAATGGCTCCCATAGCCAACCTTTCCAGAGAGCAGAGATGAAATTCTATTCTGGGTGGATGCCGACATACTGAAACCAAAGGAAGAGGGGTGGAAAGAATAGAAAGAGTGCTTGAATGTCTACTGCAAAGTCGTAAATCAGGGATAGGCAAAGTGAATCTGTCTCTGCCAGCCATTTACTTGATTTAGCCTACTACAGTTTTACTTCCGACAGTCTAAAAAAGCATGCTTTAGAGACATGTTGAGGGCCCTGCACCTTGGAGTTCAGTCCTGACTTCCTGACTTGTGGATTCTTTATTTTTTTAAAAGGAAGACTAATACATGCTTGAGGAAGTATTAATTATGTCCGTGACAAAATAAATCCATCAATCCATAGGGAGTCCATTTTCTACAGAGACCGCACATTGAGATAGGATGAACTTTGGACCGGCTCGGGTGAGGAGGTGAGGATGGGAAAACAGCTTCTAGTCACCAGCAGCTGGGAAACCTCCTCTCCTCTGGTCAGTCCTCTTAGTAAGCTTTCACTGGCCACATCCAAGTTATCCAACTTTTAAAATTTTGCAAGTTTGTGGAAAGGGTTTTCTTTGGAACAAAGTTACAACAAACACAAGTGTCACAGCCGCATTTGGGGTGTGCCTCACTAAGCTGTGTGTGCATTGATGTGCAAATGGGTATCATGAGATGGTTTTGTGGCTGTCTTGTAGCGCCGCACAGAAAGGTATTCATATCCTTTAAATCCCTATTAGTTTAAAAAGTCACACTATCCCACCTTTGTATGGGCTGCTGATGACCTCTGCCAGCCTTCAGGGTGTGAGGAAGTGCGCTACAGAGTAAACATTCTTTTTGATCCCTCATAGAACAATTTTAAATTGGACCACATGCAATGTTATAAAGCAGGTTCCAAATATTTTAAAACCTATCAAGCATGTTTTCTTATCACCTTAAAATTAAATTAGAAATAAAGTAAGAAAAATTATATGGTTGGAAAAGAAGAAGTATAATAGACCTGTTGCCAAATCAATTACTTCTGAGGCTGGAGAGGTAGCTCAAGTGGTACAGGGCTTGCTTTGCTAGCCTGCAAAGCTGAGTTTGACCAGTGCGAACTCACGTGTAGAGCCCAGCTATGTTGGTTTTATCCCAGCATTGTGGAGGTATAGACAGGCAGACCTCTGGGACTCAATGGCCAACCCATTTTACTATCCTCCCTAGCAAGTTCCAAGCCAACCAGTGTGTGTCTCTGCCTCTCTCTCTCTCTCTCTCTCTCTCTCTCTCTCTCTCTCTCTCTCTTTCTCTCTCTCTCTCTGTCACTCTCTCCATTTATATAATACATTATATATTATATGAATATATTACACATACAACAGATGGCTTCTAAGGAACCACACCGGAGGTTGACCTCTATTCTACAAACCCACACACATATGCACACACACACACACACACATGCACACACACACATGCAAATCAATTGGAATGGTCTAGACAAACTCTGATTTTAAAAGAACCCAGTATTGAATTCTTCATTATTTAAAGAAGAATTTGTTGAGTTACTAATACCATACTAAAGATAAATAAGGCATGGGGCTTCTCCTCAAGGAACAGACACCAGAGAGACTCTTGGTGACTTTCAGTGTGGCTTTCTTCTATGTTAGGTACCTGCTAAGGGCTGTGGAAATATATAGACCACCCAAGCTACTGAGTAGGAGGAGACTTCTTACAGTACACCAGGAAGAATTCACACAGGCTCTGCCTACTTGGCTAATAGAAGACTGAAGTGTAGGAGTATTTCTAGGTCACCTAGAAGGGAGGATTGGCCTAGATATCACTTGAGAAGTACATGACCGCTCTCCTAGGCACTGGACCACAGATCAGAACCTGTGTGGGCATGCTGGATGTGACGGTACACACCTGTTATCCCAGCCAGTGTGGATTACTTAGCCAGACCTTGTTAAGTCAAACCAAAACAAACAGAAGATACAGTGCCAGTGGGTTGGCACAAAAATTCAGCAAAGGGTTTGGAGGAGCTTGTTTGAGAAAACGGGAGGGATAGAAAGGGCCAGCTCTTTGAGACGGTGTAAACTCACCCTAAAAGATTTTAAGTTAAAGAGGCAAATATTCTGTTTTTTAAAAAGAGGTTTGCTTGTATTTTACATGTATGAGGGTTTTGTCTGCATATGTGCGTACCACATGTGTGTGTGTGTGTGTGGTTCCTGAAGAGGCCAGAAGGGGGTATCAGACCTCCTAGAACTGGAGTTACAGATGGTTATGAGCTGCCATGCTAGGAACTGAACCCAGGTCCTGTGCAAAAGTATCCAGTGTTCTTAACCCCTGAGCCATCTCTCCAGCCCCCGTCATCTGAGTTTATTACCCAGAAAGCTCTTGATTATATAGTAAAGCTAGAACAAGCCAACTAGAAGTTGTGGGCTCCATTAGAGAGAAGCAGCATTCAAATTACTTAATGGCAGGAGCTTAGTCAGTTCTAAAAAGTGGAAGACAGAGGAATGGGACCCAGAGGTCCGTTTCCACGTTAGGTGTTACCTCAGCTGAGGACTATGAACTGATCCAGGGCTCAAGGTCTCAGAGCAATAACCATAATATGCATGAGTACATACGCCATCAGCAGGCACAGCCATGCAGATCGAGGCCAACTGTGCCTTTGTCTATTAAAGTGGTCCAGGCAAGATATGAGTAGGGAGGGAGATCAAGGAACATGTTTTAGAGAAATGCAGAAAATAGAATTGCATTGTTCCGTAGCTAACACCCCCGGGGGGGGGGGGAGGAATGGAGGCTGCCACCACAGCCCTGGTTCGCAAGGCAAGTCACTTATTCTCGGCACTTAGATCGATTATGAATCTCAGCATTAACTTCTCTCCAGAGCAAAAAGCAACTTCTTTGGCCGAGATTGAGAGCAGCAGTAATCTATGGGTACGAACATACATACTTAGAAACAGTCCGATAATAAATATGTCTACTTAGCAAAGCAACAGTAATAGGTACCCTTGTTGTTGGTTGTTTTTTTCTCTTTTTATTCTTTTGGCTCTTTGGGGGCGGGGGCTGCCACCCATCTCCCAAATAAATCAAACACGGAGGCTTATTCTTTCTTATAAATGCCCAGCCTTAGCTTGGCTTGTTTCTAACCAGCTTTTCTTAAATTATCCCTTCTACCTTTTGCCTCTGGACGGTTTTCTTTCCTTACTTCTGTAATCTGACTTTCACTCTGGCTGGATGGGTGGCTGGGTGGCTGGGTGGCTGGCCCCTGGTGTCCTCCTCTTCTCCTTTTCTAATTCCTTGATCTCTTTTTCTCTCTTTTTCTCCTCTGTTTATTCTTTCTGCCGGTCATCCCCTCCTATTCTTTCTCCTGCCTTGCTATTGGCTGTTGAGCTCTTTGTTAGATGAATCAGGTGTTTTAGGCAGGCAAAGTAACACTGCAACACAGAGTTAAACAAATTCAACAGAAAAGAATGCAACACATTTTTGCATCATGAAAACAAATATTCCACGGCATAAACAAGGGCAACATACCTTAAAATAATATTCTACAACATACCCCTACCCCCATCTCAGGGTCTGTAACCTCCTGGACCATGGGTTTTGACCAGTTTACAGTACCAGGCTTGTGCTGTTTCCTGCCAAGCATGCCTCAAAGACAATTAGAAAGTAGCTAGTGACCCCCATAACATCCATGTCACAATTGTAGCAGTGAGCACATCTTGCCCTGCAGGGCAGTATTGTGATGCTCAGAGTTCAACACTGGGTAAACACATTGATGATCTTCCTCCCAGGTCATCTACATAGCACTTCTTAGACCCAGCACTGCAAAAGCTATCCAGTAGGAAGGAAGTTTTTAGGTCAGTTCCAGCTTTAACTGTTCTTTTAATTTTTTTCATTTTATTTAATTTTTTATCGGGTGTGTATATTTTGTCTTGCATGTGTATATTTTGTCTGTGCACCACATGATTGCAGTGCCTGAAAAGACCAGAAGAGGGCGTCAGAGTGCCTGGGACTGGAATTAACAGATGATTGTTAGCATCCGTGTGACATCCTGTATAACAGCACCTAGTACTTCGTACTTCGTTAAGTCACTTCTCCAGACCCACTCACCCCACCCCACCCCCAGGTTGATTTCCTTATGTCCTACAGCCAAAGTCTACTGTGTTTGAGATTTCTGGGGCCTTCCTGACCAGTAGCTCCTCAGAAATTATCCCATTCTCCATACTGAGATTTTTGTTCAATTTGGATCGGGGTGGTGCCCCATGCGTTTCCTCCCAGCACAAGTGAGACTGAAGTGTGGGTCTCTGTGAGTTCGAAGCCAGCCTGAGATACCAAATGAAAACCAGTAATGATAGTAATAACTCTTGTCTTCTGGGCATCCACTCACGCAGGGTATCTGTATTCAAGCTCTTTTTTTAAATTGTATTTTTTAATGATCTTACAAAGTGCATTCCATACAGGTTTCTCATACATCCTTAGCTTTGGTTAAATCACCCCCACTTCTCCTCCCCTGTGTCCCCCAAGACTAAAAGGTCAATGAAAACAGTTTTCTTTCATATACAGACACAGGGTTGTCTCTGGCACTTTCTCGTGTTCTTCAGTGTTCACGTCAATCACAACCAGAATCCATGCCATTTCTCGAGAAATGCCAACACTGAATAATGGCACGGCTGTGATCCCAGCTTTTTTTCCTTTCCCCTCCTCCCAGCGCCGGAGCCACTCAAATGCCAAAGGCTTGCAACAGTGGTTTGTTTTCCTTTTTAAGTGAGAAGCGACGGAAGGTTATGTAAAGTTTACAAATTAAAGAAATAATGTCAGAAGAGAACGTGCCCATGAGCGGCGTCCTGCCTTGAGTAACCCAAAGCAACTTCATGCATTTACAGCCCACGGCTTTTCTAGACCAGATGATATATGTTTTATGTGCATATAAAAATGAAACCGTTGTTCATTCACACTGTTGTGGGGACGTTTCTCTCTTTCCACTTGGACATTTTCCATGTTACATCAGAAAGATCTGCCTCGGTTTCACCCGGTACCCACGTGGTTTGTATCGGATGGCTACACCGTGGGCTATCTCCCTGCTTGCCTCCCAGCGTCCTCATTTATTTGTCTGCTCATCTTTATTTGGTTTTGCTACAAATGAGAGATGAACAGCGTGGCAGGACCGTCCAGCTGCAAGCTGTTAAACCTTAGCATCCCGGATGGTACTGGCTGCCTGAAAACCCGAGTTGCTAGTCAGACATTCATATTTCATGCTGATTATATAGTTTTTCTATTTTAAGTCAGTGACATGTCAAGGGTACGAATTTTTTATTTCTGTAGCAATAATATCAGAAACTCACCTGATCATTGTTCCATGCAGACACACCCATTTTTTTTCTCACTGGAGAAAATTAACTTGGTGCCGCTTTAATAGAGACTTTTAGCTGCTCCGTGCCTTGAGAGAATACCAAGATGAAAACACATAGATGATTTACTTGATTGTCTGTACAATACTGAAGGTTTTCCTTTTTAGTACATTGGATCTGAGTCTTGAACCTGAAATCTCCCTTCTGGAGAAAGATATATTTGTTGATAATATCACATAACTTTTGATCAGAAAACAGGTCAGTGAAGTAGGTACCAAGACACCAGAGTTTCCAGGATAAAGCCTAGAAAAGAATGTAGGATCCAGGGTCCTGTGTGTGTGTCGCATGCTTTGCCTGTATTCCTTGAACAGGCAGCTGAGGAGGCAGCCACAGGGCCCTGCAGCAGCAGCAGGCAGAAGCTGGCAAGGGCCTGGATTATTATGCAGGAGGCATCTCGCTTTTATTAGTGCCACACTGATTAAAGCCAGGCTATAACAGCCTTCCATAACACCTTAATTGAGGTCTTCCCTTGCATGGAATTTACATTATCTGTAGATAAATCCCACAGGGTGACATCTTAATGGGTACTTTAGCAAACTCCAAAGGACGATTAGAAACATCAACTTTGCAAAATCATTTTTTAAGACACACAAAATAGAGAGCATGGTGCCAACATAGGGATTCATTTGAAAGAATCAATTTTACTAAGTGCAGGCATGCTCGAATACATGAGCCGCTCTCCCAGCGGAGTGGAGTGTGACTCCACTGCCCTCGTCTTCGCCCTCCTTTGAGATCACGGTGTAGGGTTCTGTAGAGAGCTGGAATTCAGATTTAAGCTTCCTTGAAATGTTACTCAGGAGAGCTGAGGGCTCAAAGCTGGGCAGCGATGGTGCTCAGGGGTCCGATCCTTCGTTTTCCTTTTGTCTTTAAAGTACAGAGTAGTGTTCTAGTCTGCAAGGCAGCTGCAAGGTCATTTCTCAAGGCCTCTCTGGTGCCTACCTTCCTCTCAGGCCCCAGGGCCTGAATCTTTGACTCAAACAGGCAAGTCATGGGAGGAGGGATGGCCATTTCCCTTGCCTCCTACTGCTGCAGAACATGCCCTCCTAAGTCAATCAGTTATAAAATAATAGGTAAAGGGCAATCAGTCTTGGATGGCCTTGCCTACTTCCTAAGCACAGGCTTTAATTCTCTCTCACTTTGACATTAGAAACTCCCAAATTTGCTTTGTGCAGAAATTTGGCCAGAGCTCTTGTGAAAAAATTCCTCATGAGAAGAGACAACTCCATCCATCCGGTCTGCGTTCTCTGCTTTCTTCTTAATCTGGTCCAGCAGGAGTCAGGTGTCATCGTGTTTCCTACCAAATCTGCCTCTTCCTTAGGACTCTACCTTCCCTGGAGCAAGAGCTCAGGCTCATAATCTCCACGCCACATGAGGTGACTGGCTCTCCGTGCCATATGTGGTGACTAGCACACGTAGGAACCATGTCTACGTGTGAAAAGGAAACAAAGAGATCGCTAGATCTTAGAAAAATCAATTCAAATCATGATGACACTTCATTAGGTATCTAACAGAAAAATAAAGGTGTCTTTAACAGGCAAACAGTGGTGGGAAGGTTTGCATCAGCCAGGGCTGCAGCACACCATGCATGGCAATGCAGACAGTGCAGCCACTGCGGAGAGAAAGCCAATGTGTTCCTGTAAAATTAACGAGATACTTGGGGGTAATGAGGTGACTGAGCAATAAAGCCGCTTACCTCTGAGCCTAACGCCCTGAGCTCAGTTCCCAGAGCCCCCGAGTTAGAGGGAGAAGGAGAGTAGAAGCGAGTGCTCACAGGCACACACACAATCAATAAACAAATATAAAATATAATAAAAAATTACAAATAAATTCAAACAGAAACAACATATGATTCAAGTGTCTAACCTTAAATATTCAAAAACCAAAACTTTAACAGGCACAAAAAATGTTTGTAGCAGCTTTATTAATAAGTACCCTAAATTGGGAACCATCCAACATTCTATAACCCACTAACATATGTGACAATTTGTATGCATCTCCAGGGAATCATATGAAGTATAAAAGCCACATTCTCAAAGTTACATACAGCCTAGTGTGGTCATGTGTGCCTGTAATCACAGCCCGTGGGAGACCGAAGCAGGATTGTGAATTCAAGGCCAGCCTATGCTGTACATCAAGACACTACCTCAAAAAACAAACAGCTAATCCATAGTATGATTGCATTAGCACAAAAACACAGGAGATTACAGGACTTTTAGGAGGTGGGGCCTCACCGAAGGTTGTGTCTTGCTGCAGCCAGGCCTGCCTCATGGTCTCCCATAGGCCTTGGCTGGTGGCCCCATCCTACGTATTTGAAACCAGGATGCAGCACCTTCCAATCTCTCAGCCCTCTGGTCTCTGCTTCCCTTGTTTCTTTTCCTCTCTTTGTCTCACTCTGTGTTTTTGTTGTTTGTTTTGTTCTGTATTTGTCAACTTGACACAAGTTAGAGTCATCTGAGAAGAGGAAGCCTCAACTAAGAAATGCCTCCCTCAGACTGGACTGCAAGGGAGACTGTAGGGCATTTTCTTTACTAATGATTCATTTGAGATGGTGCAGTTCATGATGGGTAATGCCACTCCTGGGCAGGTAGTCCTGGGTTGTGTAAGATGGCAGGCTAAGCCAGCCCTGGAGAGCAAGCCAATAAGCGGTGGTCCTTCATGGCCTCTGCTTCAGTTCCTGCCTCCAGGTTCCTACTTGAGTTCCCTTCCTGATAGAGTGAGCTCTGGAAATAAATAAACCCTTTCTTTCCTGAGTTGCTGTTGGTCATGATGTTTATCACAGTAATAGAATCAAACTTGAACGCTCTGTCTCCCCTCCTGTCTGTCTGTCTTTCTAAGGGTGCTTACGTTTACCTTTGGTCCCGCCCTACCGTACTGGACAGCTTTTTTTTCTCAAGATCCTTGACTTAGGAACACTCATGACTCCCTTTGCCTGTAACATCTGCATTCTCGGGTTCTGGAGGTCAGCGCGAGAAGCTCTGATGGGGGAGGGGGGGTGAGGTCGTTTTTCTGGCTACCACAGAAGTGCTCTGCTCCACCCACTATAGTGACATAGTTAAGTCCCTTTGACCTGTTTTCCATTGAAAGGGTCACCTTGTGAGCTCTCATTTTGAACTGTGACACCAGAGCCCTCCATCTCTTGTCTTTGGTCTTCCTCCCTCTATTCTGTGGAAAGTGTTATACCTGAAATTTAACTCGGTCACCGAAGAATTTTTTCCCAGTGTTGAGAATAATAAGGTTTAGAGATCTTTAAAGAGAGTCTTTATATGAAGCTCTGAGATCACGTGAAATGTGCACATTATGGTCCCTTTGTTCTGTCCTAGAGTTTCTTCTGCATTTTGGATATGTGAGACTTTTGAATATAGGTTATATGAGACGTTGAAAGTAACCGTGCTTCCTGAAAGCTAATGGTATAATTAACTCAGCAACCCACATAGGCTCCCATCTTAAATTCTTGGAGCAAAACTAATGTTGCGTGCCACTGGTGTTGATGGCCCTTGTCAACAGCACAGTGGACCAGTTGTCATCTGCATAAGTGCGAGTGTACAATTCACGATTCAATCCCATCTTGAATCCTAGCAGAAAAGATTTTGTGACTTTAGCTTGTAGCTTTGGGGATTATGTCACTTCCAGTGTCTCCCAGGATTCCCACAAAAGGCAAACATACAGCTCTCCTGGGGAGGGGACAAAGCCTACCTCACTTTTGTTCACAGAAGCCTTATACTCTCCAAGCTATACTGGAGATTGGTGTTCTGTCTCCCACAGTTCCTCTGTCCCTCTGTAAGCCCTGCTCTGGCCTCCATTACATTTGATGCACTTTGTTCTGTCTTATTTGGAACCCTGTTGGAGATCTACTTTCAGTATTCATGCAAACACCAGTTCCTGAAGGGATTTTTATTTATCCTATCTAGCCCATCATGAGTCTTATTATAATGTATTAGGACTTCCATCTTTATAATCCCAACATTTAAACTGGCTGCTTTAAAGTTGAGATTCACCTTGCTATTCTCTATGATGTCTGTGAGTAAAGATACAAGTCCTTGTTTCTGATAAGGGCACTGTAAAGTCAGCTTTTCCCCCAAATGACCATTAAAAGTGTTATCCTGAAAGGACTGTTGGCAGAGCTATAGAGGCTGAAAGAGTCTAGCAGGACATGCTAGAGTCCTGAAGTCCCCAAGCCCAAAGGCCAGCAGTGGGAGGGCTGGCTGTGACCAGCTGAGGACACCAAAGTAGGCCACTCTTCTGCCTGGCCAGGGGAGGGGAAGGAGAACAAGGAAAAGATGCCCCACTCAGACCTCGTTGGGAATCCGGTGTGGTAACAAACACATATAATCACAGTGGTCAGGAGGCCGAGACACAAAGATTATGAGTTCAAGGCCAGCCTGGACTACGCAGAGAAGCTCATGTGAATTCCACCCCCGACCCTGGTTGGGAATTGGATGATGAAGTCCACAGCAGGTCATTTCCTGATAGACAGATGGGAAAGGATGAATTATGGTCTGGAAGAGTAAAGAGAAGACACCCAGCGTGATAGCCTGTTGAAAAACACGTTCTCCCACATTGGCCGTTGAGGTTTAATTATAGTAACCCTACATGTACCCCCACCTTAGATCTTGATTCTTTTGATTTTGGGCACATTCATCCAAAGCACTGTCTTGGGGGAGGGCAGTCTTAAATTGAACCCACCACTGTAACTGATTCGTAGATCAGTTCACCCCTCTGTGGACAGTAGAACTTGACCGACGAATCCCCGAGGGCCCCCCACGGTGCTTGCCCAGCTGCAGTGTACAGGGGTTCTCTCTCTGACTCCTCTGTCCCTTTCCAGGATGGAGCTTCAGCATGGGCTCAGCCTACCAGTTCCACAGCTGGCGGGTCTTCGTCATCGTCTGCGCACTCCCCTGCGTCTCCTCTGTGGTGGCCCTCACCTTCATGCCGGAAAGCCCTCGCTTCTTGCTGGAGGTAATGCCTGTTGACACAGAATCACAAGTGATCCCTGCACACTGGCAAGACTTCTTTGCCGTTTCGAGGGAAGTATGTCTGCCTCGTCGAGAGGTGCATTCTCCCTTCCTGCCACGGGGTTTTGCAGGGTTTGATTTCATGGAGACATGCTTTAAGCAAAGAGGGCTCACAGCCAAAACCACGCATGCACTTCCCTCAGCGAGCAGCTTTCACTCGATGAGGGGGCTATTGCTCACTGTTTAATAAAGGAAGCGTTATTGTAAAAGGTGCTGTTTCTAGCTGAAGGCACATTCTTTGAACAGCTGCTCTATAGTGGTATCCTTGGCCTGCGTGCTTCAGTGGAGAAGAGTTAAACACATTTGCATAGTGGCCTTCCATGTGCTCTGAAAACTCAAGGGTGGTTGGTGACTGAAAGGCAAGGAGTCCTAATGCCTGGCTCCTAGCCCTGACTGCCTGTGTGTTTCTTAGGTTGGAAAACATGATGAAGCCTGGATGATTCTGAAGCTCATTCACGATACCAACATGAGAGCCCGGGGTCAGCCAGAGAAGGTCTTCACGGTGAGTCTGCTTCTCGGAGAATCCTTGAGTTTCAGGCATGGTTTCTGTAAGGGGCCAGACAATGCAATGACGTTCTTTGAACGTGCAATGACGTTCTTTGAACGTTCAATGACGTTGTTTTAAATCAATATAGAGTAATATGAACTTTAGAAGATGATCTTTTTTTTTTTCAGTCCTGGGGCTTGAATCTCTTCTCACCATGTCTTTACTGTAGGTGCTGTTTTCCATGGCTTTGTGTTCAGGTGACTTGTGGCGTGTGTGTATCTGTATGTGTGATTGTATGGTGCATGCGCATTGTGTGTGCCTGCCTAAGGGTGCACAGAGGCCACTGGGCATTCTGTTCTACTACTCTGCTTCCTGGCTTTATTCCCTTGAGAAAACAAGCCAGGAAATTCCCCTATTATTCAGCCACCACAACACAGGCACGGCCCAACTTAGGCGTGCTGGGGATTTGAACTCAGGCCCTCATGTGTTGATCAGCAAGCTCAGCTCTCTGACCTATGAGCCATCCTCCAGGCCTCAGCTGGCATCTCTTTAAACTCTGACTTCTCTCTTTGGCTGAACTCAGCTGCTCCCTGCATCTCCGACTCCTGCTACACAGGTCTTCCAAGATCCAGATACTTGAATCGAAGGGCTCTGTGGACATCCTCTATGTCCAGCGGTCCTTCAAAACCTACCTTCTAAATCAGAATTTCCCATTCTGAAAGCCCTCAACCTCTTCCTTATCCTAAATGTCACCAGCAAGTACTACCAGCACAGCCCGAACTTAAACCTGCAAACCATCTTATTTAAAGTATGGGATATTGGCTATCATGCAACAAATAAAATATATTTCAAATAATTATGAAAAAAACAGATATTAATGACTGGACAAGTGGAAACTCTCAAAAGCTAAGTTGCCAATGATTTTTTAAAAAGAACTAAAAACTCTAAAGTGGACATTGTTTGAAACGCTGTTGTATACCCAGCACTTAAAAGCCTCAGACAGCAGCATCTCAAGTTTAAGATTTGCCTGGACAACATAGTAAGATACTGTCTCCAAAAGAAAACCAACTTCCCCATATATTTTATTTGAAAGCCCATAGTTAACTCAGAAGTGGTTTTTGCTAACTAGAGACAGTGTCTTTTGTATAGTCAAAATGAATGACTGCCTGCCTAGCACAATTTGAAAGACACCAAGATACCCAGCCTCCAAACAGTATCTTCAATTAAATTGCCATTTAGGATATGGGTAGGCTGAAAATAAAAAATAAAAAAATGAAAAGGGAAAAAAGAAAAACCCACTCAGCCCCTAGAAAAAATAGCATACATACTATTGTGTCCTCTTTATCCAAAACCAGGGATTCTCTCTCTCCCTCCCTCCTTCTCTACCTCCACCACCCCTCCCACGCCATCATTCTTTCCCTGTATTGAAAGCCTTGCTCACCTGTGTTGTGGCTCTTTCCTTTAGCTCAAGAGGCCACCTTAAGTCACAGACATACATTGTCACTCTGAATCTTCACCTTTTCTTTCTCTTGCATACCTGAAGAGTCAGGGTTGATGCTCACCATGGAAACATCTCCCGGCCATCTGTGAGTGTCTGCTGGTCAACCACTGGGTTAGCCTATGGGTGAAGGAAAAACAGGTCATAGTGATGCTCTATAGATAAATGGTGCATGAGCAAGTATTAACGACTATAGTTAAAAGCCAAATTCATCAAATAAATAGTGCCCCCCCAAATAATCTCCAGGCAAAGTAACTCTACATGCAGAACCTCCTGTCTCTGGTGTTTCATCTGCTGGCATGGCTCTTTATGGGGATGATGCAAAGGGGGGCATTTTGTCTCTGGTTGACCCATCTCCACTTGCTCCCCCTCCCCATTTCTCTCTGGCCTTCCCCATCACTAAGTCATATTCAGTTCCCTCAGATGCCCTTTAGGTCTGTAGATCTCTACCAGTGTTCTCGTGTGTAGGCAGAGTTCTTACCAAGTACCACTTTCTGTTCCGAGTTGTGTTTTGCTCACTTAAAATAAATAGCCTAAATACAGCAACTTCAGGGAAGAGAACTCAACCCTTTGCACTCTGTTGCTGTCCACAGGTAAATAAAATCAAAACTCCCAAGCAAATTGATGAGCTGATTGAGATTGAGAGCGACACAGGAACATGGTATAGGAGGTGTTTTGTTCGGATCCGCACAGAACTGTATGGGGTAAGTATGAGTTTGTTTCACGACAACCTATCTACATGTCAATTTTTGACATTTGGGGGTAGTCACAGAGAGACTGACTATGCCTGTCCCACAAGGAGGACTTGTCCACTCTATCTAGAACACCTGTCTCTTGCACTAGGACCAGGCAACTGAACCCCTCTCAGCTCAGAGGCTAGCCAGTATGCTCCATACTGAGGAAGGAAAGTGCTGGGCCAGGAGTCAGGGCAATGAAAGTCTGTCTCAGTACCTGGTGGCCTCGAGGAAGCTGAAAAGTGAGCATTGCTAGGTAGACCTGGTGATGAAGGCCTATTATTCCAGGTAGTATAATTCCAGGAGACTAAGGCAGGGGAGTTAGGGGGGAAAAAAGGAAGGAAGGAAGGAAGGAAGGAAGGAAGGAAGGAAGGAAGGA
>NW_026067964.1:4110292-4174554 GCF_014885135.2 Alexandromys fortis
GAGAGAGAGAGAGAGAGATTAGTTAGTTTAAGGCCAGCCTGGGAAGCTTGATGATAACCTATCTCAAAATTAAAAAGGGGGCTTGGGGATGTAGCTCAATGGTAGAGCACTTGTCTAACATATTTGAGGTTCAGTCTCTAGTTCTGCAAGAAAAATGAAAGGACAGGAGGGAGGGAGGGAGGGAGGGAGGGAGGGGAAGGAAGGGGGGAAAGAAAGGAGGGAGGGAGGGAAGGAGGGAAGAAGAAAATTCCAGCCTTTGCTTCTGTATTGATGTTAAGACTTTATATTATAGTTAAAATTCATTCAACTCTGCAAACTTGGCTCTTTTATAATTATATGAGAAGGGATGGGGAGTGGGGTCCACTATGTAACTGTGTAGGAACACTAACCATCCAATATTTCACAGATTTGGTTGACGTTTATGAGATGTTTCAACTACCCAGTAAGGGAAAACACCATAAAGCTTACGATTGTTTGGTTCACCCTGTCTTTTGGGTAAGTGACATTTAAATTCTCAGTGGAAAAAATCAACTGTCACATTGTGACCCCCAGTTGTGTCTTTGTCTTTTTCTCTCTGTCTCTCTGTCTCTCTCTTGCGCTCTCTCTCTCTCTCTCTCTCTCTCTCTCTCTCTCTCTCTCTCTCTCTCTCAATGCCTGGTAGGGTCCAGTATTAACCACACAGGTTCCCTCTCTCAGTATCTGTAAACTACAACAAACACAGAGGTCCCCTGCCTACTGTTAGCAAGGTGTGATGAAGGGAAAAGGGAATGTTCTGGGCAGGGATCCTGGGAGCTCATTCTATGCAGCTTGGTTAGCCATGTGACTTCATTCTCCATTTCTAGGTTGGGAGGCTCAGAGTTAGAGGCATAGCTCAGTAGGATAGCGTTTGCCAGGCATGTGTGAGGCCGTGGGTGCCGTCCCTAGTTCTGGGGGGTAGGAGAAGGGAGGCATGTCAAGTAAACGCTCCCAACTTCTGAACTGTCAGTTATCGTGTGATGATTTGTTCAAATGTTTCAAGGTGACCGTCGTAGCTGAAAGTGTTTCTAAAAGCCACTGCCGCCCTGGTATGTCAGGAGCCCCATGTGGCCTTGTGTGCACTGTTACAAACACACGTTTCTTTGCCTTTGCAGGTACTATGGATTGTCGGTTTGGTTCCCTGATGTCATTAAACATCTGCAGTCTGACGAATATGCCCTGCTAACGAAAAACGTGCAAAAGGATAAATATGCAAACTTCAGCATCAACTTCACCATGGAGAACCAGATCCACACTGGCATGGAGTACGACAATGGCAGGTCAGGAAACTTTGACATAATTTAATGTGCTAGCTACTCACAAACACTGGCTTTGTAGTGGTGTACAGTTACTAATAACCAACACCTCTGGGGTTCTCAATTGCATTGTTAGTTACTTGAGGATGTATTTTAATCATTGAAAGTCTACTTTCAAGAGATGCAGTTCAGTTACTTCAAACTACTTCAGAACTGGCGTTGAATCAATCATGTGCCTCTTGGAATTTAAATAAAATACAACAACGGAACCACTTCTGAAACTGTGTTGCTTCCTGAAGGGCTGTGAAGACAGCGGAGGGTTAGCGAGGGTGAGCACAGGACCAGGCTACTTCTTAGCGTTAGGTGAGACAGGAGCTCAGGGCGTGAGTCTGCTTCATCTTTTCAGAGAGAAAAACAGATGGACAAGGGCACCATGGTCATGTCTGAATCATCTGAGCAGAAACCGCTGATATGAACCCATAGGAGCTCATCATGCTTAGAAAATTGTCTTAATTTTTAGAATGATGACTTTTTTGGGGTTTTAAGACAGGGTTTCTCTGTAGCTTTGGAGCCTGTTCTGGAACTAGCTCTTATAGACCAGGCTGGCCTATAACTCACAGATATCCACCTGCTTCTGCCTCCCAAGTGCTGGGGTTAAAGGCATGCGCCACCACCGCCGGGCCGAATTTTGAAATTTTTTAAAATTCCAAGATAATCAAAATTTCCCCAGGTAAAATCCTGTTCAATGAGATGAAAAAGACTTGCGAAATGCTTGTGGCCTAGATAATGGATACTTGCCCATATGGTGGGGGGAAATCGTTACTCTAATTAGCTATCTAATAAGAAGCCCAATCATCTTTTCAGGCATGTATATAATGGCTTTGTTTATAACATGTTTTTCAATAATGAAATTTATGAAATTGAAAGAAGAAAGCATACCACTCGAATGAATGGGGACCATCATGTTAGGAGACATACACCACAGGGAGAGACCTGCTCACGGCCCGAGCCGCACAGTGTCTGCCTGTCACCCACCTGAACCACTGATAGGCTGCATGTGTATTTCCGAGAACCTTGAGCATCAAATTCTGTGACTGTGGGATAAATATTTGATTTTAAAAATGTTGCCATTAGAAATTTCTAAGATACAGCGGGTGCGATGGTGCCTGTAATCCCAACCCTGGGGGTGGGGAGCCAGGAGGCGATGAGCTTGAGCCCAGCACCCCTCGTAGCATAGTATGTACCACATAATACGGTGTTTCAGAACAACAACAACAATGGAAAAGGGGATATTTTTAAATAGTGTTTGTGTCTGAGACAGTCATAATTTTAGTAATATTTTTTAACATTCTAAACTGGATGTCTCATTTGTTAATGTTCAGTGTAATGATTATATTATAATTAATAATTTTAACCACTCTACTGTAAAATCCTTGAGCCAGATGTGATGGCACACACCTGTCATCCCAACTCTTGGAAAGCAGAGGCAGAAAGACTGTGAGGTTGAGGCTAGCCTGCGCTCCATCCCCAAAATCTGTCTCAGAAGTCCAAACCCCAGGCTGGGGCAGATGACTCAGTGTTTAAAGTCATTACCACGAAAGCCTGATGGATCCACAAAAAAAGCCAGACACTATTGCACGCACATTATAATCCCAGTATTCTTTTGGAGAGATGGGGATGAAGACAGAAGAACTTCTGGACTCGCAATGGCCAGCTAGCCTGGGCTATGTACAGTGAAAACCAAGAAGACCTATACCAATAAGGTGGAAGAGTTAAAACAGTGCCAGGGGTTTTCCTCCATCCTCCACACTTACCGTGACATCCACATGCCCACATTCCCTCATGCACACAAACACGCATGCACACACATAGGGAGGATTCTTTTAGGATCCCCAAATGAAAAAAAAAAAAAACCTTACAAACATATATTTTGAATTTGAAAGATTTCTTTTAGAAGATAGACAAAAGGTTTTTGTCTTTCAAAAGAAATTTGAACTCCTGCTGCTGACTGGCTTTTAAACAGCTTCCCTGTGTGTTCCCCAGTAGGGACCCTCTACACCCTGACCCAGAACACCCTCTGGGTGGCCTGCCCGGATACCTAGGGAGCCTTCCTTTCTGTATGCAGGCTGTTGTGGGAGAGTCCAGAGGCCTCTTTAAGTCCCTAGACAACGTGAGGTAGCGGGGAGAGGCTTACCATTCCCTTCTCCAACCATTTGAATGTCACACCTGGAAAGCCCAGTGTGTGTCACACGTTTAAATTGCTTCCCCTTTCCAGATTCAGGCTCATTTTAAGAGTTTCCACCTTCACAACCCTTTCAGCCTCCGTCAGCACACATAACAGCTTTCAGTGTGGCTCCTGGAGTGGGGAATGGGAAGGTGGTCAGTCTGTAAGGCCACAGTACATTTTCAGTTGAGAAATGCAACTGGGCATGCGGATGCGAATAGACTTTGAGTGTACTCAGCACGGAGTGGGCTGGTTTTGGTCAGCTCACATGCCTCCAAGGGTTAGTCTCCTTCTCTGCTAAGGGTGGAGCAACAAGCATTCCCCTCTCTTGGCTTGCTAGGAATACACCGAGTCTCTAAGAAAGGTATCAGGCTCACTGATACACACTCATCCGTGGCTTCAGTGAGTCCATTTCAATGATGCATAGGCTCTTTTACAATATTAAGTTCCTTTTTTTGAGTCTATTATCAAAGTCCCCATTGTAGTACCTTAAAAATGTATCTGACCCCATTTCATTGTTCTGCATGTTTCAGCAGAGCTCTTGTATTTTGATTTAGCTCAAGGAATATCTTTGACTATGAGAAGGAAAAGACTCCTGGAAATAAGTGTACATTTTTTCACCCTGGTCAGCCATCCCTCCCACGAAGAAGCAGAACTCCCATGCTTGGCCCTGTAAGGTTCTAAACTTAGGAAATGGGCTTTATAAAAAATTTGGAGGGCTAGGGATATAACTCAGTCATAGAACACTTGTCTAGCATGTGCAAGTTCCTAGGTCTAATCTCTATGGCTATAATATATAAATATAGGTAAAAATATGATGTTCAGATATTAGCACATCTTCAAGTGAGATTCACAAGTCTCAATGGAGACTTTTCAAAAAAAATCTGGGGAGAGGATAGTGATGAAAACCCAACAGTCCAGAGCCACAGTTCCAGCTCTCAAGACTTGCCATCATTGTGAAAATCCAAAGAACTCAAGTGTCATTGCTTCTCCTGACAGGAAATAATATTGAACAATGGTATGGCCAAAAAATCATATCCCCAAGACCAAAAGGTCAAAAGTAACATGCCTAGAAAACCAAGGTACCCTCTATAACTTACAGATGGGCATAGCAGAGTACCATAGATCTAAGTCCATTGACTTGGCTTTAAATTCGAGTAGATAAAAGCCAATTCATTTGTGTTTGTGTGTGTGTACAGATTCCTCGGAGTCAAGTTCAAGTCTGTAACTTTCAAGGATTCAGTGTTTAAGTCCTGCACCTTTGACGACGTGACCTCAGTCAACACCTACTTCAGGAACTGCACATTTATTGATACCCTTTTTGAGAACACGGGTAATGTATAGCTTACTCTACTTACAGCGGCAGCAGGGAGCCTTCAAAGGGCCTCTGTCTTGGCAGAAATGTCGTAATCATGTGACATTGGGGCCAGAAGCTTGAGAAATGGAGATTTGAGCGTGAATGAATGATTTTCCCATAGCAGGTTGAATCAAAAGCAAGCTAGTATTGTTTAGCTTTCTTGGATTTAATATAGAGGCTACCTTCAAAGCTGACAAAATAAGAAAATAGCCTCCGGGGGAATAATTAATTCTTTGTTTTTTGTTTTTTGGGGTTTTTTATATTTATTTATTTATTGTGTATACAATATTCGGTTTGTGTGTATGTCTGAATAATTAATTCTTAAAGCAAAGAATTAACCTGTGGATTTATTTGTTTTGATAATCTTGATTTCGCAATCTGGTTCTTGCTTAAGTAAACCTTTCTAGCTCTCCAGTTCACAGAGGTAGCAGTGTGTGGCTGTGCTCAGTAACTTAGAATGCTTTAGCCCCAAGTGTGAAATGGAGTTTCAGAAACTTCCCAGAAAAAATAAAGGAAGTGGACAATCCGGTCTAGGTCATCAGACACTCGCAATCTCAGACGGTTTTCCCAATTCCCGAGGCTTAGAAAAGCTAAATGATATGGTCACAGTAAATGACCTAGTAACCTTAGTTACAACTAACCTTGGAGCCCTGGTCCATGTGACTATAGTGCCCATGCCTTCCCTTTCCTCCATGTTTGTCTAGAATCACATGCCAACACTGAAGGAAGATGAATGAATGTCTTCCCTGTGAGTCCTGCCTTTTGGCGCTCAGTCAGGAGCCAGTTCTGCCCCACTCCAATAAGAATAAGGCAGAGTGTTGTATTCTAACCCATTTGACCCCATAAGACCGGCGGTTTTGAGGGAGTGGAGGGTAAACTCAGCAAGGAAGGTGATGGTTTTGCCCTGAGCTCCCTTAGCAGAACCTAGCAACATGTAAAATCCTTCTTGGAGAGATAAGTTCAACAATAACAACAATAAGATACAAAGAATGGATGCTGGTGACCTTCCCTGGAGACTGACCTTCATTCTTCTGTGAATTTATCTTACATAGACCTTAAATTATAAACGCAGCTTCAAGGACTCAAAAGAGAGTCCTATTCCTTCTGTGTGCCTCAGAACCCCTAAAAATGATAGTGATGAGGTAGGTCAGCCTATGTATAATTGAAGACAAATTGTTTTATAATCACATTATATAGGGCTTATTACTATTAGAGACATTGGTCTTTATGTAACATGGTAAATGTAAAGTAACATTGTAAAGGTGTAAGCAATAATATGGTTGGCAAAGGCCAACCATAGGGAATGGAGATAACTTGAAACTTTAGTTAATTCAGTTCCTTATCCAACAATGGAGAGCTCCATACTGCTACTTTGTAATGTGAGGTCCCAGACTAGCTCTCATGCTCCAGCAAGGAGACACAAAAAGTCAAGCCAGCCTCACTCAGCCTTGGGATCATCAAGGAGCTGGCAGTACTGTGATTCTATGCTGAACTCTCCGTGGGCTTTCTGCTGACACCCAGATCTGTCACCTGTGACTGGCAAGAGCTTGATAGATTTTATTTGTTGTTGTTCCTACAGATTTTGAGCCATATAAGTTCATCGACAGTGAATTTCAAAACTGTTCATTTCTTCACAACAAGACGGGATGCCAGATTACTTTTGATGATGACTATAGCGCCTACTGGATTTATTTTGTCAACTTTCTTGGGACGTTGGCAGTGTTGCCAGGCAATATAGTGTCTGCTCTGCTGATGGACAGAATCGGGCGTTTAACCATGCTAGGTGTGTGCATAAATTCTTGGAAAGAAAAAGAGCTGCCCCTGTGATCTAGAGAGAACCTGTGTCCTATCTTGTTCCCTGTCCCTTTAGAATGCATGTCCATAGGAAATCCCTTAGACCTTTGTCGTTAGGACTGACCTGTAGTAAAAACTGTGTCTAGTTACATTTCATATGAGCAACCCCCATGAGTTACAGACTGAAACACTCATTATGTGTAACTAGTGTATATTTTCCCACTTAAGTAGATGAGTAAGGAATGATGGCCTTTGGTAAATGTCACATCCAAACAGGTGGATACCCTTGAACTTAAGTCCTATTGAGCCCAGTCTACAGCTTCCCCATGGAACTGTCTGCTTGAGAGCACTCCAAGACCCAGAGGTCCTTGCTTTACTGGGATGACAGGAAATAGTTGATCTTTTGTCCTCTGTTGGCAGGTGGCTCCATGGTGCTCTCAGGGATCAGCTGCTTCTTCCTGTGGTTTGGCACCAGTGAATCAATGATGATAGGCATGCTGTGTCTGTACAATGGGCTGACCATCTCAGCGTGGAATTCCCTCGACGTGGTCACTGTGGAACTGTATCCCACAGACCGGAGGTAGGCTGGCGCGGGACCACTGAAGGGTTGTAAACAGAGAATGCATGTGATTTCCTGGATTCCCAGACCCGAATAATCACACAGAAACTATGTTAATTACAACACTGATTGGCCAATGGTGTAGGCATATTCCTGACTAGCTCTTACATCTTAAGTTAGCTCGTCTCTATTAATCTGTGTATCATCATGTGACTGTGGCCTACCAGTGAGGTTCTGGGTGTCCTCCTTTGGCAGCTACACGATGTCTTTCTGACTCAGCCTTCTTTCCTCTTCTTGCTCTGCTTGGATTTCCCACCTTGCTATATTCTGCCCTGTCATAGGCCAAAGTAGCTTCTTTATTAACTAGTGGTAACAAAACGTATTCATAGTGTATAAGAGAGGAATTCTACATCTAAAGGTCATTACAGAGATTTGCAAACTGTCTCTCACAAGGCAGTGAAAATCCACAAAATACCTAGCTTATAAACTTATAGATTTTGCTTGTATCTTTTAAAAAGATTCCTAGCAAGAGTTAATGAGACATTACAGAAATGTAATTCTGTCCATGATTTAACATGTTGGCTAATAATAACATTGAGCTGTAATGTCACAGTGAACATTAGAGTTTAATAGCCTGTCTTGGCCTTCATTTTGGGTACTTATCAGTCTGTGAGGGTCACTGCCTTAGATTTGCAGGTACCTGTACTAGCAACTATAGAGAGGTAGAAGGTGTCTCTTGATCTTCCTAGTCTGCTGGAAGAAAGCCTGATATATTGATAATTTTAAGAAGTAGGTTGGAGAGGTGGTTCGATGTGTAAAGCACTTGCCATGCCAAGTGTGAAAGACCTAGAAAGCACACAAATAAATCTAAGCACAGTAACGCCCATCTGAAATCCCAGTGCTTGAGATGGGAGGGAAAATTGGGAGAATCCCCAGAAACTTACAGGCCAGCCAGCCTGGTGCATGTTGCAGGGAGAAGCCTAGATACTCTGTCTCAAACAAGGTGGGAAGAGGGAACACCACCTGAGGCTGTCCTCTGACTCCACAGTGTACTGTAGCTTACTCATATTTGTGCATACACACACACACACACACACACACACTCACACATGGGCGCACACCTTTTTTTTTTAAAGATTTATTTATATTTGCATTGGTGTTTTGCCTGCATTTATTTCTATGTGAGCATGCCAGATCCCCTGGAACTGGAGTTACAGACAACTGTGAGCTGTCATGTGGGTGCTGGGAATTGAACCCAGATCTTCTGGAAGAACAACCAGGGCCTTTAACCACTGAGCTATCTCTCCAGCATCCCCCACACACTCTTTTTAAGAAGAAGGTTTCCCCAGTAGACATGGATATTTTGGGCATCATATCAGAGAGGGCTGGGTAGAACCTCAGCAGCTGACAATCATATTAAAAGCTTAGAAGTCCTGTTTTGCCATTTGGCATCATGAGCTGGAATATATGCCTTACGCCATCTTTTATTTCATGCAAAATTCCCACGTTTTATCACCTTGAAAGTCGTCTACACTGAATTATTCTGTAGCTTTTTAAAAGAAAGGGAGCCCTCCCCCCAAAAGAACTACACTGAGACATTTGCAGTCTTGATTCGTTACTGATCCTATGTCATCCCTCTGACTTCATTCTCTCCACTTATTAACCACCCCTAGGCTTATCCTGTACAAGGCAGACTCACGAATTTATTACTAAGGAACATCTTTATGTCTTTCCTGGCTTATAACACCTGTATTGATACCCATATGACCAACTTCCTATAGAACATCCAAAACACAAGAACATTGTTATTCATATTATTAATAAACTCTCAATCATGTTCTTAGGCATTGAAAATCTACATACAGCATCCCCTTGACCCAGCCAACCTATGTTCGTTCTCTGTGTAGTGAATACACTGAGTTTTCCTTCATCAGCATCTCATTATGAAAACTGGACCCACAAAATTGGGCATTAACTCCTCCTTTTTAAATCATGCCCTCTTACAAGGTTGTAAGAGACTCCCTCCCGTTTGTTTTGCATTGTCTGAGTTTGACGGAATTTTAGATTAAACCAACTAGCCATATAACTCATAGGAGGATACATGATGAGCATTCTCATGGGGAGGGGCACTGGCTTTAAAAGGAAAAAAGAAAAACTCAAGCATCGGGCAGACCTTTCCTGTGACCAGCCTGCCCCATTGTGTCATTGGAAAGGTGAAAGACCAAATAAAGAGAAGATGAGCTTGCTGCGTGTGCTCACTTGGTCCTCCAGGACAGAAGAGAGCAGGAAGGGATTGAATGTACAAGAACTGGGTAAGCCTTGTATGACGTTTCCTCTCCAGGGAGGACAGGTGCTTGTCAGTTACATGCACAGTTACCTGTGTACACAGTTACAGTGTAGTCTGGTTGGGTCACTGGGAGGAAAGGACATGGTGGTTGCTGTGTCAGGGAGGGTTTCTTTAAAGAGTACTGTCTGAACTTGGACTTGAAGAAGATGGGGAAAGCAGGGTAGTCTGAGAAATGCCACCTGAAAAGCCCTGGAAGGCTGTGTAGGCAGGGTTTTCCTGTCCCGCAGCTGCTTCCCAAATAACTGACTCGGAGACTTAATATAAGTTATAAATGCTCGGCCCTTAGCTCAGGCTTGTTACTAACTAGCTCTTACAACTTAACCCGTTTCCATTCATCTATGTGCTGCCCCGAAGCTCGTGGCTTTCACCTCTATCCTATTTTGTGTGTCCGACTTGTTCTCTATCTGGCTGGCGACTCTTCTGACTCTGCACTTCTTCCCACCATTCTCAGTCTGGCTGTCCCACCTATACTTTTTGCCTGGCTGCCAGCCTGTCAAGTTTTTATTAGCCAATGAGAGTGGTATATATTCACAGTGTACAGAAGGATTATCCCACAGCAAGGAAGAGAGCTAGCAAAATTCAGCAGAAACTCAGTCATAGAGGTCAGCCCATTAGCATGCCCTGAGGACAATAAGAGGGGAAAGACAAAATCAGCCATGTGTTGGGAGTTCATGCTAATGCCCAGAGAGGAGGCAGGAATCTTAACTTGCATTGCACTCCAAAGAGGAAGATGTAACCTAAAGAAAATGTAGATGAGAAAAAGGAGAAGTCAGAATCCCACATGTTGGTGGATACTCAGGAAAAACGATCAGAAAACTGTATAACTGGTTATATATTAGAATGAGGGAAAGAAGTTGTCAAAGGGAGGCTCCTGTTTCTGCTTGCACAGTCGACAGGAGTTTGTACCGTGTTGAAGCAGGGACACCCTGGAGGAGCAGAGCATTCCGACTGAAGTCAGGGAGATAATGAGTTCCATTAGAGGAGGTTGGATTGCCGTGGCTTCATGGAGCTGTCCAATGGGCATTTGAATATGTACGTGGGAAGCAAAAAGATACCTCAACTGGGGATAGAGCCACTGACGAATTGATCCAACAGACACTTAGGGGATGCATATCATGGACCAAAGTGGTTTCAGTCACCGGGCTCCAGTAGTGGCCAGACAGCAAGCCTAGGCTTGATGGAGCCTACACTCTGGTTGGGAAAAAGCAATCAATAAACTACTAGGTAAGTAGACGTAGAATATCAGCTGGTGCTGAGTGCTGTAGAGAAAAACAAAACTACCCAGGGACACGGAGGACGATGGGATGGAGGAAGGATGTAGCTGCAATAGCAGGCTCCAAGGAGATGTAGATCCTGTAGGTGACATTTGAGTAGGTACTTTGGAAGAGAGCTTTCATGGCACAGGTGACAAGGCCCCGAGGGTATGAGGAGAAGGCATCAGCTAGAGAAGGGGCTGAACTGGACATATCCACATTTGAATGTCCCCATCCTCGCCTTCTCTTCGTAATCCCTCTTCTTGTCAAAACTGTGAACTTCTCTCAAGTCCTAAACCATGTGGCCTTGTGTGCTCCGGCACTTTTTTTTTTTTTTTTTTTGGTCAGCATGCCTTTCATCTAGTCAGTGGCTTTCTGCCGCCACCATGTGGCCAGCCATGGCAGAGTTATTCTGCTCACACTTCTAGTTCTTCAGCTTTCCCCTTCCCGGAGCTCAGGCAGGGAGCCACACCTGGGAGGGGACGTCATCCGGGCTCACACAGAGTACAGATCCGTCCTGCACTGGGTTCCTGCCTTTCCCCAGCCTTCTCCTTCCTGCGCTCTCACGTGTGCACAGTTCAGCTGTGACCCCGGAAAAGGCTTGAAAGGAAAACCCTGGCAGCTCACACCTGTTAACCTCTGCTGGTACTGATGGTCGCTGCTGTCAGTCACCCAGGTCTGTGGGATTTTTCTCCATGTCAGTGGGCCAATGAAACCACTGGCCAGAGTTAAACCTCTAACTTCCTCCCCTCAGGACTGTTCCAGTTCAGACAGGCATTTTCATTTCCTTTCCACAGCCTACAGGTAACCCTGATCCTTACTGACCATGGGTGCCTGTAGGGAAACCATTCAGGCAGCCTGTGCCTCAGTGGGTCTTTCTACTGCCAGCATTCTCTCTGTCACCCCATCTTCTGCTGGTCTATAATGGCTTCTTATTTATTTATTTATTATTTATTTATTTATTTATTAGATTTGATATGAAGGACTCTTTGAACTACCTAACCGACTTATGTATTCCTGGTTGACTTTTCTCTGCGTGCCGTATCGTCTCAGTATATCTGTTTGCATTTTTTCCGTACATTTACATTTTGGCATTGATCAGACAAGTCAGGTTCTTTTCGTCTCTGGCAGTTAAATGTAGCACAGGAGAGCTGAGCATGGTGGCCTGCGTCTATAATCCCAGCAGTAGGAAAACTGAGGCAAGAGGATTGGGACTGCAAATTTTAGACCATGGACTGCATACAAATCCCAGGCCAGCTTGAGCTTTGCAGCAAAACCCGTCTCAGGAAGGGGAGCGTGAGGCGATGGGAGCACACACTGCCTTTACCACAGTCTTACTACTACAGCATAGTGCCAGCGGATCCTGCTGCGTGGAAACGGGATGGATGAGAAGCAAATGAGGGAAGCATCCATCGAGCCGTTTCGTGAACTCTGGGGAGTCACCTCTCTCTGCTCCGGGTACTGAACAAGTCCTGGCATGAAAAGGCCACAGACACCATGATGTAGTAACAGCACAACCACCGGCTTGTAAGCTCATGGAGCATGTGTGTTCTAGGACCTGGAGTCACACCAAGAGTACCATGTCACTTGTCTGAGTTTGCTGGACTCAGGAGATGCCTGACTGCCCTTTGTGCTGAGGGTAGAGCATTCTTTCCAATCAGCTGCATGTCTTAAGCCCTGCTCATATCACCAATGAAAACCCATCCTCCCCATGGCAGCATCTAGAATGATGCACCTACAGCAATCCTTGCCTGCCCGCTGACTTCTGATGAACTGCCTTAACTGCCTTTAAATGCTGCGCTGTTCCTCAGTGAACCACACCATTGAGTACATGACAATGGGACATTAGTTTACTGTTTCCTGACACCAATGGAAGAGTTTCTTGAGAATAGGACTTTGTCTTCCTCATTTGCTGAATGAATGAGATACACATCTTAAGTTGATCGTGGTGGTCCATATATCAGAGCGTAGAAGTCAAAGGTGGGGGAGGAGCCCAAGTTCATGGCCAGCCTATGCAATATAGACTTTGTCTCAGAAAACAAACAAACAAACAAAACTCATACAAAAAGAGAAGGAAATAAGCTTTGTAAAATTTACCTGGGAATAGACTATAGTGTTCCCCCATGCCTGAGGCCAAGCTTCCTCACTTCTGAAGTAAGTCACTTAAACCAGTCTTTTGGGCTTTCCCCACTGACCCCTCAGTGTCCCTGTTCCACTGATGCCACTGTAGTCCTTGATCTCTGCACCTGTGGTTGTCAGCTTCCTCCCTCACACAGCATTACCTGCTGGGGATCTGTTCCTGCTCCCACCACTACACCAGTAGTGTCTTAGTTGGGGCCTCTATTGCTGTGGAGAGACACCATGACCTTGGCGACTCTTATAAAGCAAAACATCTAACTGGGAAGGTTTGCTTGCAGGTCAGAGGATTAGCCATTATCCTCATGGTGGGGAGCATGGCCTCTCTAGACCTCCATTCAGGGACACTGTTGACACATGCCTGGCCTCAGCAACTTTCCTTAACCACAGAGGCAAATTCCATAGCCCCTTTCTTCTTTTACTCCAAAGCCCAAACCACAGGGTCGAAGGTGTCAAGTTCTTGTGCTTGCTGAAGCTGGAGCGTGGCTCCCTTGCCCAGTTACACCTCCACCTGCTTTGTGTTTTCAATAGTTTTCTTCACTGCTTGAGCTTGGCTGTCCTGAAACTTGCTCTGTGGACCAGGCTGGCCTTGAACGCAGAGATCTTTCAATTAAATCTTCACCAGCTTTCTGTTTTTGAATATTTCCTTCATTGCCTAAGCTAGTCTCTTTGGGGACTTGCTCTGTAGACCAGGGTGACCTCAAACTCAGAGATCTGCCAGTCTGTGCCTTCCGAGTGCTGGGATTAGAGGCGTGCACCACCACGCCTGGCTCTGAGACTTTCTTTAGTTCCTTTTCTCAAGTTGGAAACTTAGCTGGGTAGGTTCTTGCCCTGAGGTCACCACTCCCTTTATTCCATTTTTTAACATACATTTATTTATTTATTTATTTATTTATTTATTTATTTATTCCATATAGAGTGTTCTGAATGCCTTCGCTCCAGAAGAGGGTACCAGATCTCATTACAGATGGTTGTGAACCACCAAGTGGTTGCTGGAAATTGAACTCAAGACTTCTGGAAAGCAACCCAATGCTCTTAACCTCTGAGCCATCTCTCCAGCCCCTTATTCCATTTCTTAATCTGTTTATCTCCTTGAACACAGGACTTAGCTTCCTTCCACTTTCTGGTGCTCCTCAAATTTTACATTTTCTTGCTCCTTTTCATTATATATCTTATTTAGAGTTAACACTAATAACCACACAGCAGAGTCTGTACTAGGCTGTTTTGAGATTTCATCTGCCAATAAAATTAATCCAAAACACTTCACTTTAGCCTGAGGCAAACTCTTCAGATAGGGACAAAAGGCGGCCACATTCTTCACTGAAGTATCACAAGAATGATCTCCAGGCCTCATATTAACATTCTTCTCCTCTGAAGCCTCTTGAGCCAGGCCCCCACAGTTCAAATCACACTCTGCATCATTGGCACTCCATGTTCCTTCTAGGATGGCCTGTTAAGCGGTACTTAAAGCATTCAACTGCTCTTCTATTCCATGGTCCCAAGGTTCATTTACCTTCAAACAAAAGTAAGGTCGGCTCCAACACAGCAGTACCCCAGTCCTGGTACCAACTTCTGTCTTAGGGTTTCTATTGCTGTGAAGAGACACCATGACCACAGCAACTCTTATAAAGGAAAACATTCCATTGGGAAGGCTTTCTTAGAGTTCAGAGGTTTAGGTCCATTGCCTTCATGATGGAAAACAAGGCAGCATGCAGGCAGACATGGTGCTGGAGAGGCAGCTGAGAGTCCTGCATCGTGCAGGCAACAGGAAGTGGTCTGAGTCACTGGGTATCTTGAGCATACATGAAACCGCAAAGCTCGCCTCCACAATGACACACTTCCTCCAACAAGACCATACCTCTGAATAGTGCCACTCCCTTTCGGAGTCATTTTCTTTCAAACTACCACTACATGTGGAGGAAAGAAATATGTTCAGAACCCAGGTGCAGGTTTTGTTAGAAATCAGCTGGACAACGGGGACAGGTCCCGTTGCCTTCCAGGGCCTTGTTTTTCTCATTGGTAAATTGGACAACAAATGAGGTGCTGGGTTGAGTATTTCACACATTAACTTTACCCAGTGTTCTGCAAGAGTAGGTCTTCCTATCTCATCCTCAGAGGAGAGAATGAGACCCAGACATGAAAATAACTTGTCCAGGGTACCGTAGTCTCGACCCAAGATGTCATATTCAGGAGTGCCATTTCAGGACAGGTGACAGATGTAGGTCCCTGCCCTCTCAGGAGGGACAGGTCTCAAAGGCACAGATCTGGGGTCTGTGTGTGGGAAGCTTTCCTGGAGCCAGCAGGGTTGGTGGCACATGCCTGTAGTCCCAGGACTTGGAAGACTGAGATCGGAGGTTGAAAGCTGAGAACTGCTGAGGCTACAGAGTGAGTTCAAGGTCAGTCTGGATGATTTAGTGATCAGAACAATAGCAGCAGCAACAACAACAAAACCCTCAAATCCAAAGCAAAACAAAACAAACCAGAAATCTGTGGGTTGCTAGGCTGCACAGCAGCGTGAATGGCTCTTGACCTCGGATGAACCTCCATTTGCTACCCAGCATTCTTGGTCATTCTGTTCTTCCTCCCCCTGGCCCAGGCCCACAGTTCCTAGCCAGGTTTATCGGATTCAGTGATAAGACACAAAGGCTCTCGTTATTACCTAAGTTTCATGGTAATATTTTATTTCGGCAGGTGCAAGCAACAGGAAGCCTCTTGAGTGGGGAGAGACTTTGGGCGGAGATGGACAGCCACCTTGAGCCTAGGGAGTCTGCTCAGCCCATAGCTTATGAGGAACTTTCTCTTCCACCTGAGGGACTGAGGGAAACAGGTTGAGGGGTGTTCAGGCTGATATGTAGCCTCATTGAGGAAGATGCTACCCGTCTCAGTAAGACAAATATTCTCCATAAAATATCAGAAAGCAGAGAAAGGACAAGTATGTAGTTCAGCAGTAGAGTCCCGACTCACATGTACCAGAGTTTAATCCCCACCACTCATACAGAAACAAAGAAGAAGCAACTGAACCTAGCCTCCTGACTTGAGAATACAGACTGATGATTTTCTCTGCAAGAAACAAGACATCGATACACAAACATCGTCCAACTAATACCCATTGAAATGTCCAAAATTGTCCGTTTGAGTGCTTCAAAAATCTACTTCTAACATACTTGGAAGCATTCAGGAAATTGTTCATTCTCCAAGTATCACAGGCGTCCTCGTGCCCTTGAGAAGGGTGCACAGTGAGCAGCTGCAAGGACTGTGCAGCCCCCGCCAGATGCAGCTGGTCTAGCCGAGCTAACTCTGTATCATGAAATGCCCAGGGTTGCAGCGGGCAGTGTGTGAGAAGAGTGTGTAGGCAGAAGCCTCAAGAAAGCAACCGTGAGGATCTAGGAGAGAGCAGACACTGAGTTAGGGAGAAACTGGCCGTGCATGGCAGAATAAGCTAGTTATGATATGTGGAAAGCAGGCTGAATGGCAACAGGAGCCGGTGCAATGGCGCGTGGCTTGGAGTCCTCAAACTCTGAAGCTGTGGCAGGTTTGCTGCAGGATAGGCTGGGCTACAGAGAGAGACCCTGCCTCAAACAAAACAGAGTGGGAAGGTTGGCAGGCTCTAGTGAGGGTGATCACAATACATTGTAGCACAGGCTACCCTAACCAGGAGGAGCCCTTTCCTCTCAGTTCTCACCCATCTCTCCCCTCTCATAGACACGAGCTCCCAGTCTTCACTAAGCAGCATCCTCAGCGCTTTTCCTGGCAGCTCTATACTGCCTGATGCTCCCTAGTGAACACAAAGTCGGCTGTGTATCTGAAGAGTGTTAGCTGCAGAATCATCGGTGTTACCCCACATTTGAAAGCCTCCCTAGCCAAAGGCACAGAGAGAGAAATGATGGTTACGTGCTACATTCAAACACAAACAACACGAGACAAAACCTCATACCAGTGACTTTTAAAAAGAAAGATCAATTGTATAAAAGCTTTGTCTGTGATAATTTGTATGGCTGGAAACAGGGCAAAGGGGATTTGGAGAGAAAAAAATGATTTGCTGGTGAAAGGGAGGAGCATGCATGTTTTCTTTCATAGTTAGTTTCCTTTATTGTTTAATAGTACATCTAAGTCAGTTTTCAAATGTAAACATCCCTGGGAAAGTAACAATGTTCTCAGTCCTGGACACGCCTTGGGGTCATAGAATTTCTGAAAAGTACCACTGCCTAAAGCCCAAGGGAGCAATAAAATCAGAACCCCTGCGAGTGTAGCCTTTGTCATTGTGGTTGTGTTTTGTTTTACGTTTCTGCTTTGAAATAGGAAATCACTTACGTAGCTCAGGCTGGTCCTGCATTTGTTGTGTAGCCCAGGCTGTCCTAACCTTGCAGTTCCTCTGCTTCCCTTGTGCTGGGCTTATAGGCATGAGTGCGCTCAAGTTTAAATGGTATCAGGGAGTGGAGAGTTCATACCTGACCACATACCTCAGATCAGTCAGTCGGCCATCCTAACCCTAGGTTGGCAACAGCTGTGTACGAAGGCAGGAAACATGAGCTTAGGGCTGGAGAGAGATATAGCCCATTTGACATTAAAGAAGTCTTTGGGGGTGTGGTAAGGTGGACTGAATAGGTACCACGAGATAAAGTAAATGCGGGGTGTGAGAGAGTCCCCTGTCCTCATGTCCTCCTTCACCGGAAGACCTCCACCTGTCCCAGCAAGGCTGGCCTTGTTCTCATGCATCCCTTCCGAGACATCTCCCCTGTTTGCACCCACCCCAAGTCAGACATTCCTCACTGTCTGCCTGAGCCCTTATGCCAATGGCATTTTTTAAAGTTTGTACATGGTGTGTGTGTGTGTGTGTGTATTGTCACCATCTGTCCTCGCTGGCTTCAGCAAAAAGAGAGCCTTCAGTTCTGTGGTCAGTGCCACATAAAACAGTGCTTGGCATGTAAGAGATGCTCAGTTGCTTGATACCTGGCATGATGGTGCACACCTGTGATCTCGGCACTCAAAGATGGAAGCAGGAAGATGGAGAGCTTAAAACTAGCCTGTACATAAACAAATGAAATAAAAAAGTACTTAATGAGTGATAATTAAATTATTATATATAAATGCATAGGAGAATATGTACATAGGTGTGTGTGTGTGTGTGTGTGCGTGCGTGCTTGCGTGCACCTAAGATAATTTGCTTAACAAATACTCAAGGGTGTTTAGGCCAGTTAGCATTATAGTTTGTGAAATCGAGCAGGTTCAGTGTCAAAATAGCTCTGGCATTGACCTGGGAAACCTAGCCCTTGTTCACAGTATTGTTTCTGAGACAAATGAAATCCTTGTGTGTTTCCAGATGAATGTTTACATCGAAATGTAGCCTTGATTTAGGCACAGCCTGTACTTTCCCAGATGCCCCATGCTGAGTCTTGAATATTCTTTTTATAACGTCTATGGATCATTTCCCTGGACTGGCAGGAAAAAGCTCAGCCTAGAAGGCTTCCCTTTCCCTTTTAGCCGGTGACATCTGTGAACAGAGCCTGCACTCCACTATCCCAGACCTTGGCGGAGTGCGTCAGTTACTTTTTCCCTGATAATTTCATCAGTAGGTGGGGCGGGCGTTTAGCATGTTAAAGCCAGGGCTAACCCTGGTACCTGAAGCATGCTAGACGTGGCCCGAAGTCCTGCAGTTCTTCACTGTCTTTCTTTCATTGGAAACATAAGCAGCCCTCTGCACCAAAGTGCGAAGAAAGGAGCTGACTGTTAGCACAGTGCTAGTCCCCCTCGGTCCACAATGGAGCCAGTGGTTAGCTCTTCACAACCTCCATTAAGACACAGAATGGGGCTGAAGAGATGGCTCAGCAGTAAGAGCACCAGCTGCTCTTCCAGAGGACCCGGCTTTGATTCCTAGGGCCCAACACAGTTTACAATGGCCTTAACTCTAGTTCCAAAGGTTTAGACATGCTCTCTTGGCTTCCTTGTTGCATCCAAGTGTCCATACATTATAAAATAATACAATAAAATTTAGCTAAATGAATCATAAAGCAATGTAGATAAACTAGAACCCACTCGATGATGAAATCCTCCAAAGAAGCAGCCACCTCCTTGGGGGAGAGCACCTGGATAGAATGGGGAATGTGGTTAGCGTAGGGAAAGAATTTATGTGTTAAAGATGTGTGTAAGCAGTAAAAGGGAACAAAGTCTGGCAGGAGAGAAGTGCAAAGAGCAGGAGAGAGAGAGAGAGAGACAGAGAGAGAGAGAGAGAGAGAGAGAGAGAGAGAGAGAGAGAGAGAGAGAGAGAGATCTCCGCTTTCAATGCTTGCTGGGTCAGAAGAGGCAGAAAAACATCTTGGTTTGAGAAAGAATCCGGGGGCCAATCTGCTGCTAAGAAGTCAAGCAGAGCTCCTTGAGCTTCAAGTCCTTCGCCCTCAAGCGACATCATAAGCGTGAGATGACAGGCAGAAGCAATGCCCTTGTTTTAGGGAGAAGCAGAGATGAGATGAGTGGAAGCTGTACTGCAGAGAAAGCAGATAGCCCCTAGGAAGACTTGCTTTGGGGACGGTTTTCCTAACACAGCTGGGCCTCGGATGCATCAAGCATCCCACTCTCCAGCTGCAGATAGCTGAAGGAATAATTTATGCTCTCAGAGAAGGGCAGGCATGATTTCTTGAATGCTGACACTGAATTTTCTCCTGTAGCATTGCCTCGGCTTGGAGAACAAAGATGGAGATTGTTAGGAAATAAGGATTTGATCATCTCCACTAGAACCCTTGGGGACCAGATGCTCCCAGTGCCAAAGTCATCCCTGCCACCCAGACATCTCCGGAAGTCATCCGGTTCCCAACTCCAGTTACAGTGATGTGAAGGGACAGCCCTCCGCATTTTATACCCTGTTCTGGGTCACAGCAGAGGGTCATGGCTTGGTGACATATGGTTCCTCTAGTCTAGATGTAAACCCTAAAGGGGTCATTCTGAAGCTTCGGCGTCCAAGACTTCATCACGGCAGGGGGATGTTTTCCTTTTTCTTATCAGCGACACACACATTCTAGCTCTTTTCCCCGGCAGGATGTACTTTATCTGAACACCAGGAGATGAATGTGACAGTTCATGACAGTTTGTCAAACAAGGACCAAGGCGAGCCAGGGCTTGAGGGGCTTGGGAGGGAGGAGGATGAACAGGTGGCACTCAGATTTTTAGGGCAATAGAACCAGTCTTCTGAGTGCTGCCATATTGTGTGGCAAAGGTCATCATCTGTTTGTCAATCCCTATAGGAGAACCAACACCCAGAGTGAGTCGGGTGTTGATGGTGAGCCTCCACTAAAGATAATGTTAGTTAATGCTAGTCCATCAAGGCACCTGGATAGAATGGGGACCTGGCTTCTGAAGGGACCATGTTTGAATAGGATAAGGACTGGTGTGTTAAAGATGTGTCTAAGCAATGACTGAGAACAGGTCTGGCTGGAGAGGCATGCAGAGGGTGGAGCTAGCAGAGAGGCAGTACACCATATCCCTCTTCCCTTTGGGTGATGGCTGGGTGAGAAAAGACAGGAAACCCTTGTTCTCTCTACACCTGTACTTTAGGTCAGGGGGGGCATTGAGCATGCAGGAGTCCTCTCTACTTATTTTGGGCATGTTTTTGTTGCTTGCTGCTCCTTTTTAGATGTGTGTGAGCCAGCAAACTCATTGGTAAAGTACCTTAGCACCCAGTCTGGGCTCCTGAGCTCAGGGGTGAAGGGATTAGGGATATGGGTTCCTTTTCAGTGGAGGAGCAGGTGACTGGCTCATAGGAGCCGCAATCCACTTTTCAGGTTCTGAAAACACACAGTGAAGAAAATCTCACGACTGTATGTGCTATGGTGAGTGGTTGTCAAAGGAAGGCCCACACCTACAGACGGACAAATCGGTCACAGGCACACGGTGTACACTAACCACTTCATTCTGCAGCACACAAGGTTCAGCTTCCTCTGTGGGTTAAAAGTGAAAGAATCCTAAAATTGCTGTATGTTTAGTCTGCTTCTAATCCCTGCCAACACTCGGTGAGAGGCCAAAACACAAGGAACCGGTAGAATGTCAGAGGGAAACTCACGAGCTCTCAGTGTCAGCGGGAGACAAAATCACCAGCAGAATTCAAGTTTCCTGCCTAGGACACAGAAAACCACCCAATACATGAATACTAAACAGATGAAGATGTTTGTATTCCAAAGAGTATACATGTCAGGAGTGAAGGGGGAGCTAGGTGATTGATAGGACCGGCTTAGTGGGTCTGAGGCACTGGGTTCAATTCCCAGAGGGAGAAAGGGGGGAAAGAATTGAGAAAAGGTGGGGGTGGGAAGGAACAGGATGAGAAGAGAGAAGAGGGAAAACCTTATGTGCCTGAGTGTCTTAAATGCTAACAAAAACCAGACAAGATCTTTAGGCCCACAATGATCTCTATAACATTTCCTCAGATCTGTCTCCTCAGAGAATTCTGATGAAAATATGAGTGTGTGTGTGTGTGTGTGTGTGAGAGAGAGAGAGAGAGAGAGAGAGAGAGAGAGAGAGAGAGGGGATGTGCGTGTGTTATGTTCAAGTGCATAGACACGTGGAGGACTTTGGGTGTCATCTTTCCTCATACTCCCCTGCTTGCTTTCTTTCCGTTTTTATTTCTGACTTTTGGACACAGGGTCTATTATTGAACCAGAAGCTCACCATTTGGGCTAGGCTGGCCAGAGAGTTCCTAGCATCTGCCTTCCTTTCTCTGCCCCCCCCCCACAGCCCTCCCAACACTGGAGCTATAGGCATGCAAAGCCTTGCAGCTGTTACATGCGCTCTGGGGATTTGAACTCAGGCCCTCCTGCTCTCACACGTACTGAGCTGTCTCCCAGCCAGTGGTGACGCCACATTAGCTTACCATGGACACGACTAACGGGAAAGCCAGTGTGCTCCTAGTTTTCAGATTGGAAGGCACTTGGGATTTCAAACTTCTGGATGAAAGGTGTTCAACTAGGAATGTCTACACACATATTCCAGACTCTCATCTGAAACGGTTAGGGTCCCAGCCCCGCCACATTAGGGATGCTTAGACTGTCTTTGCATTCTTCCTGCTACCAACAGCATTAGGGATGAAAGTCTGGCACTTCTCCTTCTTGGTACCTCAGAGAGGAGAACACACCTCCATTATTCCTGAAAATTCAATTGACTTAATTGTTTAAAAAATCTAGCTCATTATACTGACCTGGCAGCAAATACTTAGAATCCCAATTCTCAGGAGGCTCAGACAGGAGGATTACAGGTTCAACACTAACTGATTCCCACAGGTCTCTGATGGCCACATGTACCTCATGGTAAGCCTGCCCTGCTCATCTTTACACACGTGAACATACACACGAGATGAATGAGTGGAAGATAAATGAGTATAAAAAATAAAATCTAGAATATTCATTTAGAAAACTAATAGGACGAAATTGGGGAAAAAATAAGTCTAAAGAAACCCATTGCCATATCATTGTATTTCATTCTGGGACAAAATTTGAAAATTCTTCTAAATACAGGTATCACTGAAATTATGGACACTTCATAAAACAAAATAGCAAATCACTTTCCTAAAGAGACGAGAACTTGTCAGGCTATGGTGGCGCACGCCTTTAATCCCAGCACTCGGGAGGCAGAGGCAGGCAGATCTCTGTGAGTTCAAGGCCGGCCTAGTCTACAGAGCAGAGTTCCAGAACAGGCTCCAAATGCTACACTGAGACACTCTGGAGAGAGAGAGAGAGAGAGAGAGAGAGAGAGAGAGAGAGAGAGAGAGAGAGAGAGAGAGAGAGAGAGAGAGAGAGAGAGAGAGAGAGAGAGAGAGAAAGAGAGAGAGAGAAAGAGAGAGAGGGGGGGGGTTTGAGTTGAGAACTTGCTAGATCACCCAGTCTTACTTCCTGGGACCTTTGCCCTGGACTCAGGAGGTGTCCGAAACTGGGCGAGCCAGCTTCTATCCTGAGAGAATGTATATAGAGTGACGTTTACTTTTACTTAGTGCAACCTTCCTTCCAACTCTCACCTTTTTAATTCCTTTCCAGAATAAGAGTCCGTAGAGTAGGAAGAAGGTCCACAGGAAATTGGACACGCCCCTACAACTAGCTTTTCTGCCTCCACATTGGCTAACAAGCATTTAATTATCCGCACCACTAACATGCAACACAATCTACTCAAAAGACCACTGAAAATGACTGCACGGGACATGAGGGTCTAACGCCCGTGTCCTTTTCTAAACCTCGTCCGTGTTTCTTTCTCTTGCAGAGCAACGGGCTTTGGCTTCTTGAATGCGCTCTGTAAAGCGGCGGCAGTCCTGGGAAACCTAATATTCGGCTCCTTGGTCAGCATTACCAAAGCAATCCCCATCCTGCTGGCTTCCACCGTGCTTGTGTGTGGCGGACTCGTGGGGTTGCGCCTGCCCGACACACGAACCCAGGTTCTGATGTAAAGGAACAAAAGCCATCTCTTCCCACCATGGGTCGGTCCTCCTGCCTGACTCAAGGCTGCAGGGGTTTTTGTGTGTAGAAAGGCGGCCGAGTAGCAGAACACAAACTTTTGCTGTGACGTAAAGAGTAGCTGCGTGTGTGTTGTCTTGCCCCTCCAATGTGACTTTGCACTGTTTTGTTTTTTCCAGGCATTGTTATCTTTTCCTAACTGTGATACTCCTGCCTCCCCGTGTCCCGTGGAAGTGTTCCTAAAATGTCCCACTCAGCCAGGCTTTCCTGGGGATTCTGATCACTGACACTGAGAAGCTAAAAAGCCTGTTCTGGCCTAAGAAATAGACCCTGCCCCTGACGTGTCACTAACAGGAAGTTCAAGCTGGCGTAATTGAGTTTGTGCTGAGGAAAGGGATTTCTTTTTTCTTTTTTTTTTTTTCCATACAGAATGATGTTTCCTGTTTACTTAGAAAAAAGGACACCCAGACACTCTAGCTGTTACAGCAGGGTGTTTCAAAAACATTGTGTGACCCCAAGCATGCCTGAGTGGGGCTCTTTCAGGCAGGACAGTCAAGGTGACTCTTCTAACAACAAAAATTTAAAGTCTGACCCCAGATGGCAACAAAAACCTGCTTGAGCTGCAGAAACCAGATTTTAGATGGAAGAGCCCTGATACATGCGAGGGCTGCAGCCCCCACAGTATCTGGGACTTGGCAGGTGGATCGCAGTGTTTGAAGATCAGAGATCCTCCGCCCTCTTTGCATTCCTTCCCGAGCTGCCCCAGAATTGGCCAGAAAGCAGATGCAGGGAAAGAAAGCCACTTCTTAGAATGTCACATCTGCCTCTTGAATTCTGTTAACACTTTTCTCGTCTCTGGTCCAGTGATTGGCAGTAGAAATTAGAAACTGGCAAGAAATTCACAACCAACGCCATTTGGAAATGCCAAAGGGTGTTTCTCTCAGTGCTGTTTCTTGAGGGTCAAAACCATCCTCCCTCCTTTGGTCAACTGTCCACTGTCACTGTTTAACCCCCATCTCCACAGCAGGTCCTGTCCCTCCAGCTTTCCCCAGCTATGGGCACCCAGCCTTGTCTGAGCCCAGCCTTGTCTCTGGGTTGCCCCCCTTCTCTCCCAAGCAACCCTCCAGCAGGCTGGACAGCATCTTCTGGTGGTTGTCTGTCTGTTTTACCTCTGGAATCTTCATGAGCGTGGAAGGAGAGGTCAGCGGGACGTTCAGCGGGACGTTCCCACGGGCCAGCTGTCAGCTAAATGACCTTCTGGTCTCTCACTAACTGCCCCTCCCCCAAGCCCATTCTTTCATCCATCTTTGAAATCTGAAGGCTTCTTGTATATGTGCGGCCTGTGACAAAAGCCAGTATACGTCCCATATTTAAATGGCCTTCTCTCTCTAACTCCCTCTGCCTTGTTGGAGGGTGATCCTTGTTGCTTCTTTCCTGCTATTCCTGCATGGCCACAGCCCTGGAGCTTCCAGAAAAAAAAGAAATTTTTGTTCACACTAATCATTCCATTCAAAGATGGCCCTGCTCCCTGGAGGCCCGCTGTCTCCCCTCCTCTACAACATTCCCTGATCCCTCCTGGAGCTCAAATTCTGTGAAAAGCTCTTTGATTAACATAAGCCATTAATCCACTGTCCCCAGCAAGTAAGTCTGGCTTGGTGGAGGGGACAGCCTAGAGTTAAGAAGGAAAGTCTCAGAGAGTAGTTCCCTGGAGATAATTTAGATACTCGGAGCCGGGACACCAAGGATATCAGAACAAAATCTGCAAAGGTGCCAGAAAAAAGGAAAACCTTTAACATTAGGCATGGCTGCTTTGAAAGACACCCACAAAGCAGGGACCAGAACAGAATTCACTTCTGTTTCCTTTTCCATCGCTGGGAAACAAATGCATATTTTAAAAATCTCAGAAAGTATTTTTCGCATTATTCGTTGTCCATGTGGGTTTGGTCCCCCCTCCTAGTTACCCGTGATTTGTCTTCTTTTAAAAAGGCGGGGAGGGGGCATGTTTGGGGCTTAGAGCAGATCTTTTGGATGAATGAGGCCTGCAAAGGCAATGCTACAAAAGTAAAATATGAATCTCTTATCTTCCCGCGCAAAAGAAAAACCGACTTATACAAAGGCATTGCTTTTTCGACTCTCAAGTGGTAGTGAACTTACTGCATAATCAAATTGTCTCTATTCTCTATCTTATAGTCTAACTACATCAAGTACATTCCAAACTGCAAGACACAGTTATGCAGAATTTTATCTGGATGCTGGGTTGGGTCAGCATGAGATAACCCAGCAGAACCTTGCTTTGTAAGACCATCCGCCATCATCTCCTTCAGAAGAACTATTCTTGTCCATCTACCCCCAAGCTTCCCAGGTGGCCCAAGAGGGATCTCTTCTAATCTCCTGGACAATCAGTGGTCACAAACCTTCTTGGTCACCACCTTTCTCACCCCCCATGTTTTTTCCTCAGTCTTTTCACTGTGCATCACCTTTATTGTCCATGACAACGTCCTCGTTTCTTCCCAAGTATGTGGTACAGCTTGTTTGGGTTTAATTAGAGATTAAGACATAATCATAAGAGTCAACAGAAGCCCCCGTTATATGAGTGTTAGATGGCACCAGGGCAGACATCTGCCTTCCTGTTTCATGTACAGCAAAAGGAAACTGAAAGCTGACTCAAAAACGAAAGGGAATAGCCCCATCTGTACCTGTATTTGGAACTCTGTTTCTAAGATTTCCCCCATTGCTCTTCAGAATCAGTCCAGAGTGTTCCCCAGTTTTACTATCACCGAATCCTGTCAATATGAAAGAAAGCAAAACAATCAATAGCAAATCAGCTGCTCGGCACAGTGACTCCTCTAAGATGCCCCACTCTACATCCTGGGTCTCAAGGCTCACACTCAGTCCTGCTTCCTGATCCATCTCACTCCTGAGTACTAACCCAAGACACAGTATCAATGGGGGCAGAGATCTTTCTGGGGCGAATCCGTATCCAAAAGGTCAAGAGTTAAGTCACTAGATAATATTGGTCCTTAGTTCCCCCATCTATAGAGGAAAAGGATGACTATTTTATTCTCTAAGATTCTATGGGATGAAAATGAGAGTAGCTTCATCTTATCTGTCTTCCACCGATGGGAAGCCCACCTTAGCGACCTTCTGAAAATGAGACAATAACCAAGTCTATAAGGGGAGCAGGAGTTGGCTTGGGAAGACCTCATAGCACAGGCTAGGACAGTCTTCATGATGTCTATGCTGCCCAAACCTGGGGATTTGAAGTATACATCATTTCAGTGCCACTGGAACTGCCATTGCCATCCACCCGGGGAATGCACAACCCCGGAAGACACACTACAGTTAGGAAAGAACCTGATGCAGGTGGACCCACAAAGGCTGTATCCTCCAGCCCCGTCCATCTACTTCACTGTCTTCTTGAAATTACCTTAAATGGATCTAGGCCATCAGGAACAATGTTTCTCGATGACTTGACATAAATTGGTAGATGGACGCTCCTTTATAAATCTCACCAATCAGAGCTCAAGTTTGCACCAAAAACTTATTTATTTTTAGAATATCTTCAGGCATCGAGGGAGAGGCAGTGGGAGGCGTGGTGATGGCGAGAGAGTCCAGTGTTCCCTAGATAGGGTTCTAGCGAAGAGATTAGTGCACCTGGGAGACATTCTAAACTCCAGGATTGTTTCCAGAGCATTCCATGAGAATACTTACTGATGTCTTCTGCCAACCAAAATAGAATATGATATTCTCCGGTTTGCTTCTATCTTATATCAAACAGGCTTTTTACCTATTTCTTCATCAAGATGCCTTATTTGTTCATATACAAAAGGCCCCGAAGCCAGGAATGTCTGGATTTGACCTTCACCTGGAATTGTAGACAACTGACCTATTGTTTGGGGCCTAGTGGCTGTATATCAGGTTTCTTTTAAATCCCGTATTGTGCCAAACTTAGACTAGTTACCAGCCACTCCTCACCCCCTAAAAAAAGTCATGTGGAGACAGCAAAAGCACATCTACACAGCAGAGTGCCCTGAAGGGGCCTGTGTATTCCCTCACGTTCTCCTGTTGAGCAAAGTGTCTACTTTAGCTAAAATGTCTCCTGTAGTCTGACAGAAGGAAGTGGTCAGGCTCTTAGATGCACTGCGTGTCCTTTCCCTGTGTCAGGAAGCTGGCGATTCTCTGTGTACTCTGCAGTCGCATTCACTATTGGCCACACCCCTGTCAACAACCTCTCACCAACCACAGGCACGCCTTTGCCAGGGCTTCCTTCCACTTTTCTTGGCTCCCAGGTGCTGTTTAGCTGTCCTAGCAGTTTGAGCCTCAGGGTAGGCAGTCTGTGGGTCTGCTTAGGTCTTTGACTGAAGTGGGTGGAGCTGGGAGAGAAGAAAGTTGGGTAGATGGGCCAGTCTCTCCTTTCACGAGTGTATTGGCTAAGTACTGGCTTACCATTGTTCTAGGTGTTCAGGCACTGGCTGCGTGCGGATACTTGACCCTCTGCAGTATTTCTTTGAGAACAGGGAGAGCCAGGAGAATGACAAGACAATCTCATATCTTCTCACATTTCGTGTTAGGCCTCTCTGTCAATGTCTTCTGTCTCTAAGTTTTACACAAGTTATAGCCTACAACAGGTGGTACAAGGACTATGCAGTGCCGGGGTGACGCGTGGCAGAGGAAAAGCTTCTTCTTTAGTCGGTCTTTGGAAGAGGGAGTACTAAGCAGTCCTGGGAACACAAGACACGTTCATGCATGTGTTTCTTCACAGGATCTCAATGGGAAATTGCGCTCTATCGTATAAAGAAGAGAGCTGACAGCAAAGGTAGCCCGTGCCTTTCTAGAGCTGTTCGTTTCTCCACAGCAGTTCATTCCAGGGAGCTAGGAAGTAAGTGCGTTCCCCTCTGGGCATGCTAGGGCTCTCTCTCTCTCCAGGGCCTCAGCAAGTCCTGTCAGCTGGCGGCTGATCTCTGGCCTCTCCTCCCACCCTCCCAGGGGGTGTTTCCTTTCTGGCGTTAGAGATTCCTGACTGAGTCACACAGTCTTGGGGACATCCGAAAGCGAAAGCCACTTTCCCCTTCTCTAGCCTCAGCAGAAAGCAGGTTGTGACCACAGGAGGCCATGGAGATTGTAGGCTACAGTTTGAAATGGAGTGTGGGGTTGTTGCAGAGGATCTTGGGGGCTCTGGAGCCTTCAACTAGGCAGGGCAAAGAGAGTGTAGTCACTGGCCCTCTGAGAGCCATGGTGCCTTTCCCCTCATCTTTCTGTCCTCTGGGCAGCTCATGTTCATTTTTGTTCTTTCGTTAATCTTCCTTCTTCGGTCTTCTTGTCCCCTCTTCACCCTAGCAGCATCCAAGGTGAGGGTAAGCTTTCCCAAAGCACCAGGACTCAGGAATGGACATGTCCTTACCTTTCTGGAGCACAGAGGATGGAGAACTTGGGGAGAAAGGAGTGTAGTGACAATGGTGCTGGATCCATGGCCCCCCTGGAAAGGTCTAGATTTCTGATATCCTCCTAGCTCTACACCCTAATAAGATCAGCAGAGAACCAGAGGGTCAGAAGACATCCCTTGGCTTCCAAAAGGAGCATTCCTCTCCAGGAGCATGGCATGCTGTGAGAAATCCCCACTCAGTACTGGAGGTCAGGTGCTTAAACCACAAAGGTTGCCCACCCTACCATATTTGCATGCCCCCTGGAGCCAAGAGCATCCAGAACTAAAAGGAGACAAGAGCTTTCTGCCTTTGGTTCAGACTCAGGTAAGTTTTTATGCCCAGCTAAAAACCTTCCCTGGCGCAAGGATATAGAGCCCTAAGCCGCTGCTTCCAGGCGCTCTGAGAAGGACTGGCCAACCAGGACATAAGGGGCAGTGACATCTAAATCCAGCCAAGGCTGGGGACAGGCTCAACCCACTTCTTTGGAGTCAGTTGTTTAAGCTTCAGAGATTTTAAGAAAGCCAGTCAAGAAATATAGCCATCATTAAAAGTTAAATACAATTAAATCAGTTATATCTTTAAAGCAATACATATTTAAAACTCATCACTTTCTACTTATTTTGCTACATTTTTCTATTAGCCATGCCCTTGAGGTAATATATGCCTAGTATACCTCTATACCTCTATTATGGAAGTACTATGGAACGATGTTTTATTGGATGTATATTCTTGATGACAGGGTCAATGACATTATACTGAGTTCATCCACATTTACAGCAAGCAAAGAAACAAATGCTTTTAGGTCAGACTCCTCCTACCCCTACGATAACCCCAGGCACTGGTAACCATTTACCATCATATCACTATCTGAAGCCCTGAAGAATACCTGGCTTCCTGCAACTCAGCAGGAGTGTGCTTTGCTAGCCAGCACAGGGCCCTGGGTTCACAGAGGTCGGGAGGTGGGGGGAAGGGGAGGGGGAGGTTGGACCTCCCAAGGTACAGACCCAGGCCCTTGGGCTTCTATTACCCATGAGTCCAAGGGAAGGAAAGATTTAGCAAGTACTCATGCCAGTTCTCAAAGGCGTCCTTCCACATCCATATTGGCTCAGAATAGGACCAGCCATGCAAAGAACACCATGCTGGTGTTTCTTCAAGGAAATCAACTGCTAAGTGTGCATTCCCAGATGTGGTTGTATATTATTCTCCGCCTGACCCAGGAGCACACTGAACGGACTGTGAGCTCTTTATCGGTGTCTTAAAAGGGAATCCCTAGAACAGGTCCTTCCAGGCACGCTTCCACTTAGGTTGCCTGCTCAGCCTACAACTCCACCACCCTGCTTTTGGCAATGAGATCTGGCAGTGGTCCTGTCCTTGGTCAGGGTGTACGGGTGTTTGGCTTTGTAGTCTTTCCCTTTTCTATTTTCCGAGCTGTGTCTGCTGTCCCGCTGTTTGGTCCAGTCCCCCTTGTTGTACTGTATATATGTGCTGCATGTGTGATCCTCAGTAACTCCCCTTTCGGGTTTCTGGAGCCCCCTTCTCCAGTTCAGCTGATCCTGCAGTGAACTCATCTTTCTGGTATGCTCCTCTGTGTCTCATTTCCGATTGCCAAAATGTTGGGCCAAGTGTATTTTCACAAATGTCTCAAGACAGCCATGTGTGTATCCTTGTGAAAGGGCATGCTCCGTGTGGGATGGCTCGTGTACAGCGTAAATCTATCACATGTGAAAGTGTGTATACATTTATATGCCAGATAGCTATCGTTCATGTAACAGCTACAAAGATATTTAATGTACATCAGATGAATAAAAGAGCATTTTTTGCTCCATTATATTCAAATAAAGATTTGCTGTGTGGCTGCCTTTCCTTCCAGACAAACAACCGTCAAGGCACAAGCATCTTTTGCTGGGTGTGGTGGGACAAGCTTGTGATCTCAGTGTTCAAGAGGTTGAAGGAAGAGGGTTGTGAGTTTGAGGACAACCTGGGCCACATAGAGAGACCCTGTCCTAGGGAGGGGGAAGGAGCAAAACAAAAGAACAAATATGAACCACGTTATGTCTTTGGAACTAGAGAAAGCCAGTTCTTCTGGTGCAGGCCAGTTTTAGTTGCGTTTGTAGGCTGGTTCCATGGGTACTGTTGTGTTGTTGCTTTTACAGGAATACTTTCCAATGGTTACCTAGGGCCTCTGTGAAGAAAATGCTTGTGGTAGTGGGGGGGGTGTGAGACAGATGCTTGTGTTATTTTACCCTAAAGCAAGGACAGTTAACAGATTTCTATGTGCACATCGCCTCCAATTAATTGATATTGACTGCTAGAACATTCATTTGAGAACAATGAGGGGAGAGAAGCTATATTTGACTATGTTCAAATTAGAGGCAGAAGCAAAGACTACAAAAGCTCACATTTACCATTCCCCAAGGAAGACTTTACTGGTTTTAACACAAGACCCATGTTTTCCCCTTGTTCTTCTTTAATCTAGGGTCTTGCTGAGTTTGGTAGGCTACACTCCAGGGATCCTCCTACCTCTGTTTCCAAGGTAGCCATGACTGCCAGCTCATATCATGGCACCCCACTAAGAATTTGGGTTTTTAATTGGGTATGTGTCAGTGTGAATATATGCCATTCGTATGCAAGTACCTAAGGAGAGCTAAAGAAAACATTGGATGCCCTGCAGCTGGAGTTACAGGCCATCATACACTGCCAGTGTGGGTGCTGGGAACTGAGCATGGGTCCTCCGGAAGATCACAAGCACTCTTAATGATCTTTCCAGCTTCAGGAAATGTTTACAAACAGTCAAGTTATTTCAATGTGAATTGACATTAATGATGACCCAGGTTCTTTCCCTCTGTTAGAACAGCTCTCTAACTGTTTTTATGCTGGTTTTCATCCCCATAGGAGTTCAAAATAGTGGTAGGAACTCCCTTGGAGCTAGTGACTCTGACACCTTTAGGGTTCCATGAGCAAGGAGTAGAGAGAAACTAGAGAGTGACCCATGAATACTAGAGCCAGGCTGTCGAATACTAGTAGCCATGTGTGCCATTTATGTTTAAACTTAACTACACTCTAGAATTCAGTTGCTCAGTCACCCTTAACCATATTTTGGGCACTCAACTGTCACCTGTGACTCTGGTTGCCGGGTTCTCTGGCAAAAAGAGTGGGGGCAGAGCCCAGAATGGTTGGATTCTCCCTGGGGTTGAACGGGGATGGTGAGTGTGGTCACTCAGCCCTCCCCCCTGGGCATCGGGGAGAAACACACTCACTGAGTCCGGAGTCTGTCAAAGCAGGAGTTCGGTTAATGGTGTCAAGCAGGGACTTATATAGGGTTGTACTGGGGGTGGAGAAGCCTGGGATGGGCCAAGGTGGAGGAAAAAGCAAGGGTCAATAATATTCTGCCACATTAGCAGTGGCTGGGCAGAGGCAGGCCTAGGTTGGTAGCCAGAGACAGGTCTCCAAACTCGAGCAAGGCTCAAGAAGTTACACTAGGCCTCACCAAACTCAAGTTAAGCTTAGGAAGTTACACTGGGCCTCATGCTCAGTCCTCATGAGGCCCAACATATGCCCTTTTGCTTTTATTAAGAAAGAGAACTGCCTTGCCCTGGGGTCCCTCTGAACTGCAGGGGGCTGAGGGATGTGTGGGTCTCCAAGGAAAAGAAATCAAGGGAACCATTAGTAGCCAATCCCATACAAGAGAAGTACTTAGAACGCGAACTAAAGCTACCTTCATGTTCCCTGCCCCCCAGCTCTTGGACATTTGTCTTAGGGGAGCAGCTGAAGAACAGGGCATGGAAGACAAGGGCAAGATAGAAGAGGCATTAAGAATGTTTTAGCGGTACTAACTCCTTCTACCTAAGGAGGCCAAGATGGCTTCATCTGTGAGCATCTGACATGGACCAGCAGCAACACCTGGAACCTTCTAAGCAAAAGGTGATGGCTAGCACCTGGTCCTCAGTCAACACCAGGATCCATGCCTATCTCCCCCAGTGTCTACACTTAAGAACAGCCAAAGGGCACAGGAGAAAACAAGGTTGGGATCTGGGGGAAACCAAAGACCCGATATTCTCTTCCCACCATGCAACAGTAGAGCAACCCTTCAATGGTGTCCCACACCTCCAGCTGATTGACAAAACCACCAACAGGGTTTAGGCTTTTGGGCTCTCAGAAGTAGCCTAAGAAGGAGTCAAGCCACAAGGCAATCAGGATGGTCCATTTCCTGTTTCCTGTAAGATGTAGGACTCTCAGCTACTTCCCTAGCACCAAGTCTGCCTGCATGCTGCCATGTCCCACTATGATGATAATGGACTGAACCTCTGAACTGCAAGCAAGCCACCTCAATTAAATGCTTTCCTTTATAAGAGGTGCAGTGGTCAGGGTGTCTCTTCACAGAAATAGAAGCCCTAACAAGACACACATTGACTGCTTTATCCACTGATCTCTCAGCTCCTCATCCCTTTGTGGGACAAGGTATCAGATAAGCCCAAGTGAGCTTTGAGTTTCTGATCATCTTGCTTCTACCTCCCAAGTGCTGGGATTACAAGAATGTGCCATTGTGGCCTGGGTTCTCTATTTTTCAACCACTACAAGTGATTGAAGCCACAACCTCATGCACGCTAGGTTGGTGCTATGCCATTGAGTTAGATCCTCCATCCTCACTGAGAGTTCTAAGGACAATGTCTGCAAGCCCGACTCAGGCCAGTGTCAGAATCATTGTCACTGTGTGCTGATAAGCAAGCCATCGGACACAACAAGGCAGCACTTGAAAGTGCGCCTTGTTATTGGTGTCTATTAAATGAAGCCACCAGATCATTTGTGTTCACACATTAGTCGGCTATGTCTGCCATAACAAATCACCACCAACGGCAAAGCTTAAATAACCAAAATTTATTTTCTGGCAGCTCTGGAGAGCTGAAGTAGGAGATCGAAGTATGAGGTTGTCAGTTTTTTTCCAGAGCCTTCTCTTCTGAGTTGTCAGTGGCCACCTTGTTCAGGTGTTTTCACATATGCTTCCTTCAGTATATTTCTGGGTCCTCCTATCTTATGGGGATACTGGTCGACTGTATTGGGCGAGGACCATCCAAATGATCTCATTGTGGCATTAATTAAAGAAGCTATCTCCACACAGTTGCATTCTGGGGTCCTGTGGGTGAGGGGATGACTCTATGACTTCAGAAAGAGCACACTTTCAGAGCATCTCATTATCCCAAGTGCTACTGATTTCCCTGTCCTTGAGGATGGTCACACTTTTCCACGTGTGTTTAGAATGTGGTTCAACATGCCTCTGGCCACATAAAGGACAGCATGGGTTCTGCACATGTATTTACACTTGTAATGAGCTGTTCATACACAGAGGGAGGTTAAGAGAGGGCAATCCACCTGCAGTCACAAGCCCAGAGACAGACAACACTAGGGCAGACCCCAAGGCAGGCCGGGGTCTTCACAGACCTCAGTCTGTGAAGCCTGTGTCGGGCTGTTCTTTTTTTTTTTTTTTTTTTTTTTTTTTTTTTTTTTTTTTTTTTTTTTTTTTTTTTTTTTTTTTTTTTTTTTTTGTCGGGCTGTTCTTACAGCCATGGCTGTTCTTCCCCTTCTGCCTCTCTCCTCTTTAGAATTCCACAGGAAACCATGCTTTCATAATAGAATCCTTTTCCTTGCTCCAGACATCAATGATGAATCATACAGCCGCTGAGCAAAACAGCCCCACAGACCTCCCACATCACCCTGGTCCTGAAAAGCTTCCTCCAAGACGGTTGAGCCCTGGTGGCTACAAGAAGAGCTAGGAAAAGCAGGGGTCTTGGAGCATGGGTAAGACCATGTTGCACCACTTATACAATTCCTTTGTTACATGGGTACAACATATGCAGCATCTCTTCCTGTAGTTTGCAATCTCAACACCAGGTGGAGAAGTGAACCCCACGAAGGAGACAAGTTCCTGAAGGAAGTCAGCCAGGCTTCTGCCACCACAGGGACTCCTAGAGCCAGAAAACAGTAAGGTAGGTAGGGCAGTCTGAGGTCAAAGTCCAATGCGCCAAGCAGATCTGCAACCCCCTGCCTCCAGTGTACGTCCGCATCCACCCTGCTCCGGAGCCAAAGAGAAGACAGAAGAGGCAACCGTGTCTACAGTGTTATCACTCATGTGCACTCAGTAGCATCCTCTCACCTCGGCAACACTTCGGACAGACGTGCCCTTTGGATGGAGATTTCAAAGGAAAGCCCTTTGGACGGAGATTTCAAAGGAAAACCCATAAGCAAATCTAGGCTTAGGTGGGGTTGGAGGGAAAGCTAAAATGCTTACAAGGGAAGTTTAGTGATCAAACCTGCCCCAGCTCCTCCTTTAATTCTCAAAAACGGTGGCTGTGCACAGCCCAGGTGCAGGCTGTGGGTTGCCCTCTCTCAGGAGCCTTGCTGCGCTGGGCACCCCTCTTGAAACCTGCAGCATCTTTCAGACATCTGAACACTTATGCCTTTGGGAACCTCAGTGCTCTGAACCACACTCGGAGCACTCAGTGCACTCCATTTCAAAGAACAGCAGTTTGGGCAATGCTAGTTCCTGGGGCTGGTTTTGTTTAACTGGTTGTGGGTGAGGTTTGGTGGTGTTGGGGGGGGGTTCTTTTTAATATAAATGGCAGAAGGACCAGGAATACAGGTCTGTAGGTGGGCACTTGTCTGGCATGCTTGAAGCCCTGGGTTCAACCTCTGGCACTGAAAAACACAAAACTGGGGGGGGGGGGGAGAGTCGGGGGGAACACCCAGAAAACTACAAAGACAAAATTAATTGTAAAAGTAGCTGTTTAAAATGTGGAAAGAAATCCCCATAGTTTACAAATAGCTGATAGACATAGCAAACTATAAAAAACCCATACAAATAATAATAGTTGCATTAACTTCCTGACTTCCTGACATGCCTCTATAATTAATTTCTATACTTTTGGCTATATACTCTTTGCATTACTTCATGTAGCAATAACTTTGTCATCCATGTTGGATAGACAAAATAAAAAGTTCATCTTTGCTTTTACTAGTCTTGTTTTCTTTGTTTGTTTGTTTGTTTGTTTTGACACCAAATCTTGCTCTGTAGCTCTGGCTAACTTTGAACTTGCAATCTTTCTGTCTCAGCCTCCTGAGTGCTGGGGTTACAAAGTGTGTGGCACTGTGCCTGGGCAGATTTTGTGGAAGCCTAAATTACATTTTAAGTCTTAATTACTGTGTCTAAAAGATCCACGAAACAAAAATCCCTGATCTGCAACCCCCTTGCCCAAGAACAGAGAGTACCTGAGATGCTGGAGGCCTTTGTTTAGGGGAGATAACAAGTCACAGGTTCTCACTCCTTTGACCCTACTAACTAGACGTGCTTGATCGCGTGTGGGCAGGAGGTTCACTGGGAGGAAATACATCAGGATGCTTGCCCCTAATTAGACCTGATGGGAAATACTTTAAGCCCCTGCAAACCTTGACTCGGGTCCATTTCCTGGGAACCTGGTTATGGACCTGGCCAGAAACCCTCTGCCTGGTCAATATTTAATTAAAGCTTGCTTCAAATTTGGCTTTAAACTGTGGTAGTGGTCTTATTCTTGACCAGAGGGGTTAACAGTTTCTACTAATCTTCCATGTTCTCCCGTTTCTCCCCTACACCCCACATACTTTCTAGGCCCAACACACAGGCCGCTTTCGTGTTTGTCATCCAGGCTCGAACACTATACCTTTGAGTCAGGACATGGGTAAATGAGCAGTGACAGCCTTGTATGCCTCAAAACCACTCCTCCAGCAGGGCCAGGGAGGAAAACCCTTTCAATCACCAAAGAGACTTTGAGCAACACAAACATATATGCCCCTGAACCCAAACTGACTATTCTTCAACTCATTCCGCAGGGCTTATTCCCAAAATGTCCAGGTCTGCCTAACACTGGGACAAGATTTGAAGGAGCAAGGCAGAGTGAGACTAAGAAGCAATTTTAGCCGATTAAGGAAAAATTTTTTTATTGCTTGTGATTTTCCCAGTTGTGCAAACTAATCAAAAACCTATGACTGCGTGAACTGCTAGGTTTCTTGAAGCCCCTAGAAGGGACCTTCGAACGGAGGAGTGGGATGCTTAAGTTTCCTTTGCTTCAGGGTAAACATCCCTTTGCTTCTGGAAGGCAGGCGGGCAGATGGTGGTCTGAATCCTGACCTTGCTATTTAGCAGCTATGCTGGGAGGAAGTGAAAATTAGCGCTTTTGAAAAATCCATTTCTGCAGCTCTGTGTTAGAAATGATGACAGTCTGTATTTCTTTGGAGCCCGTGTGAAGACTGAGAACATGTACAGAAAAAGCCTAGCAGAGCGCCTGGCGCACACCCACCCAGCAAAGGGCAGCGCAGAATCATCAGCACAGATGCAAATGTGCTTCTGGAGGTAGGTTGTTGTCTGTACCCCACCCCCACCCCACCTCTGCTTCTACTACAGGGAGCCAAGTCTCCTTAGAGTGCTCACACAGGATAGCAAGATTGCAGTGGAATCCTGGTATTGCCCAGTGCTTCCAAAACCATGGCAAGCCAGGTGTGGTGGCATGTGTCCATTGTCCCAGAACCTAGGAGCCTGAGACAGGAGGATAGGCATGCATGGGGACATAGCTCTGACTCCAACAGCTAAGTGGGGGAGGAAAGGGATGCCTAACACATATGGGGGCCTTACTAACTCCAGTCATCCTGGAGTTCAGCACAAGGCTTGGTGAACCTGCTCCTCCCCCTGTTAACCAAGACTTTGCCATTCATCCTATGGGTTTAAGGGTGTGTGAGATACAGCATTTGAACAATGCTCAGGTCCTCCCCAGTCACCTCTGCGTGAGTCTCACCTGGAGAAAATGTTCCAAGAAAAGGATCAAAGATCAGCTGCTTTACAATAGGCAAAGATAACAAGGTAGGAGTGGAAGAAATAATTTACAGAGAGGAACAGCATCCAAGGCAGTGTTACAGGATCTTGTCAGATGTGAAGACAACCCAGGGAGCCACTGGTGATATGCCTGGAGCCCACTGTGGTCAGAACCTACAGAGCACTTGGGGGCTGGTAAAGGAAGGACAGTGTCACCAAGAGATAAGATCTTGGTCTCTAGTTTAAAATGGACTCAATCCAGTTCAAATCAAAGTTCAATCCAGTTGCCAACAACATAGGAAGGTTTCTGCCTGTAATATCAGTACTTACAAACGGCTAAAGCAGAAGGAATGACTCAAATTTGAGGCTAGCCTGAGCTAAACTGACTTTGTCTAAAGGAACAAATCATACCTGCCCCCCAGCCAACCCACCCCTCAAAATAAGAATGCATATTTCCTGATAAAATTCAAGTGCACAACACACACTTTTTATTGTATGCATTTAAAGTATACAACATGTGTGTGTGTGTTATTGTGTATACACATGCGTGGGAGGACCTGCATATGTGTGAATGTGGGTGTGTGGAAGCTAGATGTCAATGTTGTACATTGGGTGTCTCCCTTAATCTCTTTTCCACCTTGTTATTTGAAACAAGGTCTCTCGCTAAACCTGAAGCTTGTCAGTTGGCTAGACTGGCTGACCAGCAAGCTCTGAGGATCCTCCTGTCTTGGCACCCCCACCTAGAACTGGGATTACTGCACCCAGCTTTTTAGGTGGGTGTTGGGGATGCAAACATGGACTCATCTACTCAATCCCCATATAATGTGACTTTTTATATGGACAGGACATATTCTCTTAATTGTGTCTTCTGATGTTTAGAAATTCCTAATTTCAAGACAAGAGTGTAGCTCAGAGGTGCACTTGTGTGTGAAGTCCTGGACCCAATCTCCAGACATACACACACACACACACACACACACACACACACACATCAACATTCTGAACATCAATATACTCTAAGTTACCAACCTTACCATTTAGGTTAGTACCGTAAAGATCATAAGTCTTTGTCTACTTCAAGATCAAATTTGCTCTTAACTTAGCAGTTTTGATGTTTTTTTTTTCTTTTAATGTCACATTTCCATCTATCTTCTGCTAGAATTTATTTTGTTCGTCTTTGGTATTCATCAGCAAGTCAAAAAGACAACATTCCCAAAGTAAAAGGGTGATCCTCCCAGTTACAGAGACATTGGCATTTTGAATCAACAAAAGATTGTATCCAGAGAAGTTAACTTCTACCAGCCAATAAAATTAATCCAAGTTGAGCATGTTGAACCAAATTTCAAAACACTCCCGTTTTGGATTGAATTAGGAATTGAAAGTGAAACCCACAAACTCACATTTTGAACACTTAGTCCCCAGCTGGTGCCTGCTATTTGGAGAGGTGGTGGGAGCTTTGGGAAAAGGGGTCTAGTTGGGGGGAGTGAGCCACTGAGAGGCTTGTTTTGGAAGGTCACTCATGGTCCCCAGTCTTGTCCTCTTTTTCTGTTTCCTGTTAGCCATGAGGTAAGGACCCTTCTCCATCAGAGGCTCCATACTGTTCTTCCTCACACCAGGCTCAATATCAAGAACTATGGACTGAAATCTCTTAAAGTGTGAGATTGAATAAGCCCTTATCAGTAAGTTAGTTGGGTCACAGCTACACTACATGAAAACAACCAGTATGGTTCCAGACTTTCATTTTGGGGGTGTTGACCTAATATCACAAGTGAAAAATTTCACATTGCGTAACTTTGTTTAGTGCACAAAATTATTTAAAATACTGTGTAACAGTAGAAGTTAGGCATGATGGGGCACAATTGTAATTCCAGCCAGGGCATTCAAGAGGCTGAAGCAGGAGAATCATAAATTCAAGGTCAGCCTGAGCTACCAGGGAGAAGTTTGTCAGCTTGGCTACATAATGAAACTCCATCTTGAGTAAAGATGAAATAAGAGTGGAGTGTGTGACTCAGTGGGACATCTTTGCTTAGATACACGCAGCCCTTGGTTCAGGCCACAGCCTGAAAAGAAAAAAGAAGAAACAAGAAAGTTTATTTAGAAAATCATCATCAGGCCCACATGGTAGTGGCGGCACACGCCTTTAGTTCCAGTACTCAGGGAGGCAGAGGCAAGAGAATCTCTAAGTCCAAGGCCAGCCTGGTCTCCAGAGCAAGTTCCAGGACAGGCAGGGCTATGCAAAGAAACCCTATCTTGAAAAATCATAAATAAATAGTCATCTCCTGACTGTGTGTGTAAGAGATCTGTGTATAGCCAAGCACTGGGCAGTTCCAAGAATCCAGCAGACAAGAGGGAGGAGGGATTGTATAAGCAAGGGGAGTCAAGACCATGATTCGGCAGAGGGGTGGGGGTAGTGGGGGGGCACCCACAGAGACAGCTGACCTGAGCTAATGAGAGCTCACTGACAGACTCTGAACTGACAGCTAGGGAGACTGCATGGGATTAACCTAGGCCCTCTGCACGGGAATGACAGTTCTGTTGTTTGGTCTGTTTATGGGGGTTCCTAGAAGGGGGATCAGGACCTATCCCTGGCACCTGAGCTGGTTGTTTGAACCTATTCCCTATGCATGGATGCCTCACCCAGCCTTGATACAGGGGGAGGAGCTTGGTCCTGCCTCAAAATGATATGGCATGCTTTATTGACTCCCATGGGAGGCCTGCCCCTTTCTGAATGGAGGAGTGGGTGGGGTGGGGGAAGGAACGGGAAGAGAGAAGAGAGGGAAAACTGTGGGTTGATATATAAAATAGATGAAAAAATAATAATAAAGAGAAATACCCTTAAAAACAAGACGTGTAATTGAAATGAATTTTGTAGCCACACTTAGGCACTACTCCCAGGTATCGCATTACATATATGCAGATATCCCAAAACCCAAAGAAAAATCTAGAACACTTCTGGCTCTAAGCATGAGATGAGAGTTATGGCACCTCTACAACCAAATAGAAAAAGAACTTAAGTGAATAAAAACTCAACATAAAAGTAAAAAAAAAAAAAAAAGACTTTTTTAGACAGGCTTCTAACCTCTGCCTCCCAAGTGGCAGGCTTAGGATGTGCATCCTCATGCTAGGCTTGGACTCAAAGCTCCGTATTTCTGAGCATGTTGACCATCTCTAATGGGATGATGGAGTATGTTCTCTGCTCACAAATGCCAGTCGTGTAGCTCAACATCCGAGCTCTGGAACAACTGTCAACCTGAGCAGTGATATCATTCGGTTCCTAATTCATTTTACATACACAAATGAACTGGAGCCAGACACGGATGGGTAGATACTCAGCAGCCTAGTCTGTGGATTCCTCAGTCTAACTCCTGCCCGGTTTGATTTCAAACCAGCAGTGTGACACCTCTGAACATGGAGATGGCCAGCATCCTTATACCACATTTCTATGGGGCAAGTAGATACAACTGCAAGAGCATCACTAACAGTCAGGGTAGCCAAAATAACCCAGAAGTGGCAAGTTCTGAGGGTTCACTATCTTCACTTTTTAATACTTAATTCACTTCATTGTAAATTTCCATAATTTAACTTTTGACAACTGGCAGTGACTAAATGGCATTGCAGAAATCTTGAAATTTTAGCAATTTTCTCTAGAGCTGATAGACCAGCAGCCCACTGGCAGTAACCCTGCGGGCTCGTTTGGTTTGATTCTAACGAGTAAATGTGCCCTATGCCCCATGTGGCATCTTTAGTTCCCAGCTATGCCACCATCAGAGGGGAAGAGAGAAGAGTAAGGAAGTCCAGCACCCACTGTGCGACAGTCATTGTGGCCCACAGTAAAGTATTGTTATTCTAGCCCAGCATCCTCTGTGCGACAGTTTGTGGCTCACAGTTAAGTTGTGGTTATAATTTCACTTCCGCTCACATTCATCTTACAGTAAAGAGATTAATCCCCAGTCCACTGTGTCTGCCCTGGTCGCCATCACATGGTTGTCAGGCACTTTGGGCCACGTCTTACACACAGCGGACCCAAGATCAGCATCTGTTGCACGAAGAGATGAATGAACAAGCTGAGAATGAAACTTGACTCCTCGGTACGCATTCAAGGCCATGTAGGGTCTGCTGCCTGCAACCTCCTTCTGCCTCCATTCCCTCTACACCCAACCACACAGACATCAACTAGACAGAATTTGCTACTAGGTGGCAAGCCTGCTGTCCCTTTTACCTGTAAGGGCCTTCCACCATGCTTCCTTCTTAGATCAGGTTTCCTTAGAAACAGATTAAGAGAAAGATTTTAGCACAAGCAGTGTGTTGATAAGTGCTCTTGGGAATAGCTGCCTAAAAAGAGAAGGACGTGGCAGAGGAAAATCTCTAGTGTGTTGTACTGGGAGGCTCGGTGGGGGTGGAGAGAGTTTGGAACTGTCCCAAGGGAGGTAAGGAGTGGAGCCTTTCTTTGCATCCCCATTTGGACCTCATTGGATGAAAGTCTGAAAGTAGGGGGAATGACTTTGGGTGAACCAGCTGCCGTCCTAGAGGGACTCAACTATGAGACATTAGATTTGATATTCCAGACTGCCAGCAAACAGAATGAGCGCCTCTGGCCTGCAGGCGGATCTGGACTACCTGCCCTGATGTCCCCTCTGTCTGCTCTGTGGCTGACTTACTGTGGCATTCAGAACGGGGCTTACTGGATTAAAAATGCATGAGGACTGTCTCCTCTACCTGATACTGGCTCACCTTTGTCCTCCTGACACATAGCTGCACCCAGAGGACATCAAACATGAAGAGTTTGACTCTATACACCACTAAATTTCCAAAGCCAGGCCCAGCACTTGGAAGACTGGGGCAGCAGGACTACCTAAAGTGGAAGGTTATCCTGAGCATAATAGAAATTCTATTCATATTTCTATAATTCTATAGATTGTAAATATAGAATTATATTTAAATATACTTATATTTAAATTAAATTATAATTATATTTATAAATTATAATTATATTTAAATCTAAATTATAAAATTATAAATTCATAATTCTATAATAGAAAATAGTAGACCAACCTGGACTATAGAGTGAGAAGCCTGTCTAAACAAACAAACCAATTCTTCAAAGATTTCCAACAAGAACACACAGAAATAGATATATGTTCTTAGCCTTCACCCTTAATGCTGGGGTAGCAATAATTTGGGGCTTGCTAGACAAACACTCCTATTTTATTACTGAACAACATCCCCAGTTTTTGGTTTTTGAGACAAGATCTCATGTAGCCCAAGCTAGCCTTTAGAGTCCTCCTGCTTTAGTTTCCTAAGACAAGTGCTACCACCCGCAGTCCACAATAACCTCGTGGATTCAATGGGAGACTTACTTTAATAGGTACAAGCAAGAGAGTTTCCACACACACCCAACAGAAACCAACTTCTCATTGTCGGCATTGTGAGAGCCTTGACTTCTGCTGCTGTTCAGATGCTAGGCTCCGGTGTGTGTAGCTCCTCCTCTTGTGAGCTGTCTGTTTAAAATGGTGCAAGAACTGAACAACCACAAATCTGCATGCACGTCCTGAGTTACCATTTCCCCTATTCCATTTTCCATGTTTGTGGCTTTCTCCTCCTGGGACCCTGTGGCTGCCAGAGGGGGGGGGAAATACATTCAATAAGAAAATGACCTGCCTGTTGCACTGTTACTGAACTGATCTTCCAAACAGCAGCCAGTGTGGAGACAGGAGAGCTGACTTTAAGTCTACAACCAGGCAAACTACTCTGTGGGGTAAAGAAGCAGGCTGATGTGACAGAGCCTTTACCAGAGGTAAAGTAAAGGACTAGGGGCCTATACATGTGTGCTAGGCAGCTCTCCATAGCAAATGGCATTACCTGCTCTGAGCATGTAGTTTGGGCCCTCTGGTATCAAAAGGTCACCCATCAGACACTTGTCAGGGAACGTGAAGGCTCTTCGGTTTCCATTTGGTCTAAGCTCCTTACTAGTTCCTGAAAAACAGCTTAAGCAACATTTACCATTGTGATCCACACAGCAAAACTAACAAGGGTACACTGCGCAGCTACAGGACCTCCAAGCCTGGGACAAAAAGCAAGCAAAGGGGTGGGAGTGGCTCCATGGTAGAGCACTTGGTCGGCTGGAGCAAGGCCTTAGGTTTAGTTCCCAGTGTTGCAAACACAGCTCAAATTATAAAGCAGTGAAAACAAGTGACGTTGGAGAAGTTTCACCGTAGCTTTACAAACTGTAGGCCTTTATGCCCCCTAGAAAACAGAGAGAAGAGGGAAGAAGCAGGAAGGTGGGAATATGAGGATTCCCAAGAATGAGAGACAAAATCATCTTCCTTTCTTCCCCAAGACCACTTATAATGTGAAATTCCTGTTGAGCTTCGAGTGTGTGTGTGTGTGTGTGTGTGTGTGTGTGTCTTACTGGGAATTGAGTGTCCTGGGAAAGTGCTTTACCACCGAGCTCCATCACCCCCAGCCCTCCTGCTGAGATTCTAATTTGTGTGGCAGCCAGGTTTTGTCTTCTCATTTTCCAGTGTGAAATCTGTGTTCAGGGCAGCTGAGTAACGACATCCAGCTGAGCTGTAGAGGGCTGGAGACACAGACTGAGGATGGCTATGCTCCAAAGCTGTTTATTCATTCACTGAAGACGTAAATCTCAAGCCATAGCAAATGCCTGCTGAGGCAGGAGGATTGACAGTTCCAGGCCAGCTTGGTATGCATAGCAAGCACCTGTCTCAAAAACAAAACAGGACAAATAAAACTTAGAAACCAAGAGAAAATAAAACAAATTTGGGCCCTCTCCTCAAGAAGTATGTACAATAATGAAGAAACACAGACGATAGACACAAATTTAAAAGCAAGATTATACAAGATGGTACCCAAAGCACAAACCATGGATAACTTGGTCAGTGACCACAGATGTGAAAGACATGGAAGTGTCTCGATGCTCAGTCTGTGCAGGGTTTTGCTTTAGGTTGTTCCTCTTCCCACAAAGATGGTTATGAAATCGGATGCTGGGTGTAACAACTGTCCCAAAGAAACACTTCGGATCTTCAGCGCTGCCACAGTGGACACCTCAAAGGTTCACAATTACAATCAATTTATAGATCTTCACAAATAAGCTTTACTTATTTGTTTTATTTTTTAAGGTTGTGTTGCCCAGGCTAGTATCAAACTCTAGGAGTCAAGTGATCCTCCTGCCTCGGTCTCCTGAGCAGCTGGGACTACACTTAAGTAGGACACCTGCCTACTTGACTTTACATTTTACTTGATGCTAGAATGGAACAATATTTCATTCTCTTAAATAGAAGCAGCATCCTATTACCCCAAGTAAAAAGAGGTTGTATTTTTTGGTTGGCTGAGGCTTTGTGTGCTTGCTTGCTTTTGGCTCTTAGAGATGCTGTCTCACTATGTAGCTCAAGCTAGTAAACCTGGAGCTAACTCTACATCACAAGCCTATGTTACCAGCTCTTAAGTCTTCCTGCCTCCTCCTTCCAAGAGCTAGGATTATGGGTACACACAGTCACACCTAGCTAAGAGTTTAGTTTTACAGGCTAAAGGCCTGAGGAAAACAGTAACAAATTCACAAGCGGCTAAGTCTGCGGTGTGTGGTGCATGCCTGTTTATATAAAGACTAAAGCAGAGGAACTCTACTCTCGTTGCTATAGAAAGTGACCTGTTTTGAGACAGTTGGCCCTTATACCTCTGAGAAAGTCAGATAACTGCTTAGTTTGCTTAGTTTCTTCTTGTTGGTTTGTTTGTTTGTTTTGGTTTTCGAGACAGGGTTTCTTTGTGTAGCCTTGCTGCTCCTGGAACTCACTCTTAGGTCAGGCTGGCTTCAAAGTCAGTGATCCACCTGCCTCTGCCTCCTGAGTGCTGGAATTAAAGGCTGTAGACTTCACACCACTGGCCATTCATTAATCGGTGTAGACTACATACCACTGGTCATTCATTAATGGGTGTAGACTTCACACCACTGGCCATTCATTCATTAATGGTTGTAGACTTCACACCACTGACCACTCATTAATGGTTGTAGACTTCACACCACTGGCCATTCATTAATGGGTGTAGACTTCACACCACTGACCATTCATTCATTAATGGTTGTAGACTTCACACCACTGACCATTCATTCATTAATGGTTGTAGACTTCACACCATTGGCCATTCATTCATTAATGGTTGTAGACTTCACACCACTGGCCATTTATTCATTAATGGTTGTAGACTTCACACCATTGGCCATTCATTCATTAATGGTTGTAGACTTCACACCACTGGCCATTCATTCATTAATGGATGTGGACTTCACACCACTGGCCTTCCATCAGTGAATGTGGACTTCTAATCTTAGATCAGCTTCTGAACTTGATCTCAGCAATGTAAAAGAAATAAAAATCATTGCAAACAAATTGGACTGCTTCCTTTGAAGACCAGTTTTTTGTTTGTTTGTTTGTTTGTTATTGTTTTGAGACAAGTTATTCTTTGTGTAGCCCCGACTGTCCTGGAACTCATTATGTAGACCAGGCTGGCCTCGAACTCACAGAAATCCCCCTACCTCCCAAGGGCTAGGATGAAAGGAGTGCACCACCCCCACTGGTTTAAGACCAATTTTAACGCTGCTCTTCTGCACCCTCGGTAAGCACAGTATATTTAACCTTGCCACTCGCAAACCACATTATGGTCCTGCATGAGTTTGCCTGAGTACCTCTGCAGTGCACTCCCCAAAGAACTGCAAGGCTTGCTCCCCTTTTCAGTCAGATGTCTGCTCGGGTCAGCTCACCCAGAGCTTTATAGTTCAGCCTGTTTAAAATGTCCCCTGCTCTGCTCCCTGTCACCTCGGCATGCCTAGGCAGCTCTTCTCATCACCTGGCACAGGATGCGCCTGTGTGCACTTTGGGGTTCTCTGTCCCTTCGTGAGAACAAAGACTTCTGTTCTTTCATTTGCTTCTGTGTTCCCAGTGCCCTGAAGGTACCTGGCACATTACAAATGTCCAGTGGCTATTGCAGGATGAATGAGTGAGGACTGAATGAAGGGCCAGCCTTACATCATCAACCGTTCACTGTTCTGAAAAGCTAGCGCTGAAAAGTTGTGTGGGGACCACTGGTGAATCCTGAAAGTGTAGTAACCATGATCTCTACATGGTTCTTTTTAGACTCTAGCAGAACTAGAGTAGAGCTCAATGCTAAAGCGGTTGCCTGGCATGCACGAAGCTCTGGATCTGGGTCTCAGCAGCACAAGAAAACAAGACAGGTTTCAACGGAACTAGTGCTGGCTTGCTCATTGATTTGAAAACATTGCAGCCTCTATTAAATTCTCCACAGCTCAAATTTCAAGTCATTTAAACCCATGATTTGGCCTGACTCCAAGAGATAACCAGCTGACCTGAGCAGCTACTACTGGGAATAGCTAGGTGACCTGAGCAGCTACTGCTGGGAATAGCCAGGTGACCTGAGCAGCTACTGCTGGGAATAGCCAGGTGACCTGAGCAGCTACTGCTGGGAATAGCCACTAAGGCTATTGTGTTTCTTCTCTTTAACCATTGGCATCGTCCAGCCAGACATGAGCCCCGACTCTGTTCTGAAGTCCATTCCTCAACGCCAAGTGTCACTACTGCTCCCCTGCTATGGCTTGCCTCTTTTGGGAAACTTATTCATCACTGTGATCAGTAACAATGCTACCCCCCACACACATATACACACCATCCTTCTTAAAAATCTGTGGGTCAGAAAGACAAATATGGTTTGTCCTCACTCGTAAGTGGATATTAGATGTAAAGCAAAGAATAACCAGCCTAAAAACCATGGCCACAAAGAAGCTAGGTAACAAGGAGAACCCTAAGAGAGACATACATGGATTCCCCTGGAAAGGGGAAACAGACAAGAACTCCTGAGAAAAATGGGAGCCTGGGAGGTGGAGTAGGGAATGGAGGAAGCGAACACGAGGAAACAGGATGGCTAAGATGGGGGAAAGATAGAAAGAGAGAGCAAGGAAAGAGCTAGCTTGATTGAAGGAGCCATTATGGGGCTAGCAAGAAACCTGGCACTAGGGAAATTCCCAGGAATCCACAATGATGACCCCAGCTAAGACCCGAAACTGTAGTGGAAGGGGCACCTGAACTGGCCTTCCCCTGTAATCAGATTGATGACTACATTAATTGCCAACATAGAAACTTCATCAAGCAAACTGACAGAAGCAGATGCAGAGATCCACAGCTAGCAAGGGGCCAAGAGAGGAGGGAGCAATAATATAAACAAAGGGATCAAGACCATGATGGGGTGGGGACACCCACTGAAACAGCCGACCTGAGCTAGTGGGAGCTCACTGACTCTGAACTGAAAGCAGGGGAACCTGTATAGGACCAAACTAGGCCCTCCGAATGGGGGTAACAGCTGTGTGGTTGAGGCAGACTGTGGGGCCACTGGCAGTGGGACCAGGCTTTATCCATACTGCTTGAATTGGTTTTTTTGGAGCTCTTTCTCTTTGAAGGGATACCTTTCTTAGCCTAGATATAGCGGGGAGGGCCTTGGGCCTGCCTCAGAGTGATGTGCCAGGCTTTGTTGACTCCTCATGGGAAGCCTTACCCTCTCTGAGGAGTGGATGGGGGATGGAGTGGGTGGAAGGTGGGAGGAACAGGAGGAGGGGAAGGAGAAAGAACTGGAGCTGGTATGTAAAATGAGAAAATATTGTTTTTAAAAAATTAAAAAAAATCTGTGGGTTATAACCTGATGAGGTAGGTTTGTTAATCAATTATCTTTCAGAGGTAGAACCAAGTTAGGGTGTGGTTTTCTGAGACACAGAGAAAAACAGGTACATAGCCCAGGTGCGCTCTCTCTCTCTCTCTCTCTCTCTCTCTCTCTTTTGTTCCCTTGTAGCACAGCTGAGCTTAGACTCCTGCTTCTTGAGTTTTTTCCTTATAATAAATAAAAACTTAATTTTTATTTATTTTTAGCTAGTCGGATTATTTCCCAAATCGAGCTAACTTCTACAATAACCCTCAAAGAGGTTACATAACTAAATATTGTAGGTCATGAAAGTTGGGCATAGTAGCACACACCTTTAATCCCAACACTCCAGCTGCAGAGGCAGGTAGATCTCTGTGAGTTCAAGGCCAGCCTGGTCTAGCAAAGCAGGTACCCGTCAAACTGGAGGCATTTCTGGCATTTCTTGCAGCTGCTGGGGTCTCCCTGACTCCACCTTCCTTTTCTCTTTAGTTGGATTTCCTGCCTGGCTCTATTCTGCCATGCCATAGGCCAAAGCCGATTAACCAGTGGTAATAAACACACTATCAACATACAGAGGGGCATCTCACATCATGTGGCAGACTGTGACTCCATAGGAGCCCAGGTTTTGAACACAATGATGTGCGTACTCTGCATTATAGTCAATATCCTCCCACACAAAGCCAAGAACACTGCCAGAAATCCGGGCTCAGATTCTAGGCTCCCGTATGCTATGAATTTCAGGGTGTTTACTGTTCATACCAGCTTTCTGCAAATGGTTTAATCATAGAAAAAGGTCTTTGCCTTTTCTTATTATTCTCATCACGTAAGCATTAGGTTAGTTTATCTTTGAAGTGGATAGTGCTAGAATATTTTATCTTAAAACTGCTACTTGAATTGTTGACCTGAGTTTCAAAACCAACCATTAAATGAATTTTAGTTTGGGCTTATCATGAAAGTCCCAATCATTTCTGAAGTGGCTGTGAACACTCCTTCCATTTTACACTACATAGTTATGTGTAACAGTGTCTTCAGCATCGATAATTGCAGAACCAAAATATGTATGGATCAACTGAAAGATATGAAAAGAGCTTTATACGTTATAGTGTGTCACCCAAGATCTATTTGTGTGTGTGTGTGTGTGTGTGTGTGTGTGTGAGAGAGAGAGAGAGAGAGAGAGAGAGAGAGAGAGAGAGAGAGAGAGAGAGAGAGAGAGTGTGGAGACCAGAGGTGGTCGCTTGTTGTCTTCCTCAATGACTCTCCACCTTATTTATTGAGACAACGATCCTTACTGAACCTAGCACTTATAATTTGGCTGAACTGACAGGACGACAAACCCCAGAGAACCTCCCATCTCTTCCAGTGCTGAAAGTGTGGGCACATGCTACCTCCCCCAGTTTTTACACAGAAGCCAGGGACTGAACTCAAGTACCCATGCTGAGTGCCAAACACTTTGTCAACTAAGCTGCCTTCCCAGCCCCAAGATTTGATCTTTATGTAAAAACATACAAGCATATCTACCTCATTCACGTGTCAATTTTCTTTTGTCTTTAAAAATGATAAATTACATGCATTTTAAAGACTTAAAGTAAATTCTTCATGATTTAATATCAGTAAATGTTTGATTTGTATGCCATATATTATATATGCATCCGTGGAATCTTATAGAAATTTCTCAGGTAAAGAGGTCATAAGTGAAGAAAGTTCAAGATGCCCTTCCCCGGAAACAGAGACTGCTCATACATTTCCTGGCCACCTAGACCCAGATAATCACACAGAAAATATATTAATTCCAACACTGTTTGGCCTATTAGCTCAAGCTTCTTATTAAATAACACATCTTAAATTAACCCTATTCTATTAATCTGTATATCGCCATGAGGCTATGGCCTACTAGTAAGTTTCCAGCATCTGTCTATTTCCCTTCCAATCTGGCTATATTCTGCCCTGCCATAGGCCAAAACAGCTTTACTAATTAACCAATAAAAGCAACACATATACAGAAGGACATCAGGCAACACTACCCTAGAATAATAAACAACAACCATACAGTCTTTATTTTTTTCATTCTTCCTTTCATGTATATGTGTGTGGTGTGCATGCATACATGCCTGTTCATATGTGTGTGTATATGTGTGTGTGGTGTGCATGCATACATGCCTGTTCATATGTGTGCGCACGTGCATGTGGAGGTCTGACGTTGACATCGGATGTCTCCCTCAATTGTTCTCCTCTTTCTGTATTGAACCTAGAGCTCATCAGTATGGCTAATTTACCTAGCCGGATGCTCTGAAGATTCTCTCTGCCTTCTCAGTACTGGAGACTGGAACGCTGGTCCTCATGTCTGGGTTGACCACTGAACCATCTCCAGTCCTGTCACTTGATCATGCTAGGAAATTTATGATCATTAACTTAGTTTCAAAAGCATTTCCTCATGAATATCTGTATCATTCACCTACCCCACCCCACCCCAGGATACTTTTGGCTACCCCAAGTAGCCTTGCCGTTTTCTCTTCCCCACCCCCTTCTCCTCTCTCCTTCGTGTCAGGTACACATAGCCACAGAACAAATATATTTCTAGCAACTCATGTAGACTCAGGTGGTCCAGTGTCTGAATTCTAGCGAAGGAGAAATGCCATCTACAGCTTCCAGAAAGGTCAGGCTGCCCAGACTGCAGAGACTGTAGCAGGTTCTCAAGCCATCGTCCCAGCGAAGTGAACAGAAAGCCATTTTGGTAAATCATCAATGAGATTATATTTAAGTGAAAATTGATACAAGAAGCTAGACATAGTGGCTCATACCTGCAGTCCTGGTATGCATAGGCTGAAGCAGGAGGAATTTAGTATATTTGATGCCAACTTTGTTTATATAGTGAGTTTTGGAACAGCTACATAGGACGATTTCAGCTTTTTTTTGTTTTGGTTTGGATTTTTCAAGAAGGGCTTTCTCTGTGTAGCCCAGGCTGTACTTTAGTCTTTTAAAAGAAAGAAAAGGGAGAAGGGAGGAAAGACAGTGGCCCCAGACTTTGTGGAACACACCTGTAGCCCTCAACTCTCAGAAAACGTTTGCTAATTTGAAGCCAGGCAACACCATGAGACTGAGTGAAAAATAGCAACACAGTTGCTCCTCAGCATCCTTTTTCAACATTTACCGCCCAGGCCACTCCTGAGCCTGAGTAGGAGGGTCACGTGAGCCTGGAGAGTCAAGACCAGCCTAGTCAACACCATCTTTGAAAATAAATTTGTTCACTATTTCCAAGGAGACAGTGTCATTTCTGTATTATGGAGATATAAAAATGATGTTCCTTTTCCCTTACATAGAAATAAACAAGTACCTAAAAATATCGTATGGTGATTTTCTTGTTTAAAATGAGGCCTCAATGTTAACCAGGCTGTTGTTATAATCCTGAGATCTTATAAATTGTGACCCTGAAATTTTTTTTTACTTGATTCTTCATAATCGCCTGCTGGAAGAAAATGCGAATGACCCTGAAATTTTTTTTTTACTTGATTCTTCATAATCGCCTGCTGGAAGAAAATGCGAATTACTGACCCCTTAGGGCAGTTTCAGCTCTCCAACAGCATCATCATACTCATAGATAGAAGTCACCCTAACAGTGTAAACGCACCTTTAGAAGCTGGGCTTGGTGGCACACACCTTTACTCCCAGCACTCCAGAGGCAGGAGGATCTCTATGAGTTTGAAACCAGTATAGATAGATAGATACATAGATAGATAGATAGATAGATAGATAGATAGATAGATAGATAGAACCAGTATAGCCAGAGATGCATAGTGAGACTCAGTCTCAAAAACAAAACAAAGCAAATTCATTTATTTGTTAGATATGGTAGCTCATACCTGCAATCCCAACATTCACAAGGCTGAAGCAGAAAGAGTTCAGCATATCTGACGTCAACCTTGTCTATACAGTGAGTTTTAGAACAACTACAGAGAAAGACTTCAGTATTATGTATTTTAAGATTATATAGTCAAAATTTGTGTGTGTGTGTGTGTGTGTGTGTGTGTGTGTGTGTGTGTAAGACAAGTGCCTCCAGAGGCCATAGGTGTTGGATATCCTGGAACTAGAGTCAGAGGTGTTTGTGAGTCACCTGACATGGGTGCTGGGAACTGAACTTTGGTCCTTTGGAAGAGCAGTAAGTACTCTTAACTACTAAGTCATCTCTCCAGCCCTTTAAATATCACCTTAAAATAAACGAGTAAGGCAGCAACATATAGCAAAACTGAGCGGGATGATGACAGAAGGGCTTGGGTTTCCATCTTGACTCTCTCTTCTACCAGCTGGTGTAGTTCAGCCATACTGCTGAAGACTGCTCTTTTGACAGCTGATAATCTGCCTGCATACAGTAGGCATGCAGCAGACTTCATGTCCCCCCTCCCTCCATAGGGAGATATTATTAGAGGAAATACAGCCAGTATTTGTAGGATACCTTGAGGGCACATCACCAGATATAACTGTTGTGCCCATGTCACGGGACCCCCAAATAAGACCACCACAGAGTCGGTATCTGATGCAAACACACTGGGGTTTATTGATTGCAAGTTAGCTAACTTGAACCACAATCCAACACACCACCACAGTGGGTTGGGGAGAATGGCCCCAAGGCTTCAGGGTAAGGGATTTTTTTAAAGGGAAAAACCACAAGCAGGATGGCACAAGCCTTGGCATTTCGGGATTGGGTAAAAGTATACAACTTTTGAATTCGTTGGCTGAGGTATAGGGGAACTTCAAAACAGTCAAAACAGCGGTTAATCAGGTACCTACAAGGACATTTGAACCAAGCAAATGTTATTTAGACACCCTGGTGAGTCACTTTGACAAGGGCAGGCACAGTTTCTTGGGAATGCTTATGACTTTACTAGGCTGAATTCACCCACCTAGTTAGGTCCTGTCTAAAATTGAGTTCTTTTTCCAAATGGAGTTTGTTCTGCTCCTTCATCTCCCCCCTTCCCCGCCTTTCTTGTTCCTACGAGAGACCAATCTTGGGTTTCGGTCTTGTTTTAAATTACCCAGTTTCATCAGGGGCACCCGTTGGTGACCATTGGCTGAATAATTCTGCTATTTTATTCAAAAGGCAAGGGCCAAATATTAGTAGTAAAATTAATATAAGGAGGGGGCCCATTTTGGTGTAGATTAAGGTAGTCAGCCGGGGGAGTCATTAAACCATCCCTGGTTTGCCTCTCATTCTCTTCTGTGCCTTGCTAGCTCTTCCCTCACTTTGGCCAAGGATTCTTTGACTATCCCTGAATGGTCAACATAGAAACACCAGGGTTGCACATAGTCCCCCCTTTGTAAGGCAGTTTTCTTTTGACTTATCATGTCAACTGGGGATCGCAAGACAATGTATTTTTTTCTGTAACTGCTTCCTGCTGACTTTAGGGCATTGTTGTCAGGGGCCAAGGAGGCTGAAGTGCTGGTCAAAAGAGAAGAGGGAATCTGGGCAATGGGGCATTGACCAGAAGCATCTGGCTTGTGAACTCTGTTGAAGAGTCAGGGATCATTCACATTCACACTGGTCCACATTAGCTTTCAGCAAGTCCAGGGCTTGACGTTCTTCAGAGCTGGTTGTGGTCAGCATCTGATGCTTGGCTGTGTCTGCCACCCAAGTGGAAACCGATTGAGACAAGTTCAAACTAGGAATAAAGTTAAAATATATGTACTTAAAGAATAAATAATACATTTGAAATTTTAGGCCCGCATTGAAATTCATATCATAGAAAAAGCAGATGAATGGTATCTGTAAAACAGCAGTAGACTCACATCCTTGAGTCCTAGCAAAACCTACAGATGAGTTAGAAACATGTACATTTTCCTTCTGTCCAAGGAGCCAGGTATGGATTTGACAGAGACAGTTTGGGGCCTGATGAGAAACACCTTTAAGTTTGTATTTAGATGGCAACCAAAATAAATCTAAAATCTTGAGCTTGTGACCCAAACAGGAAGAAGTTATTTCTCTACCAGCTTATCAGAACTATACTATAGAAGGGGAAAGAAACCTGAAACATACTTCATATAACCTGTATTCATATCTTAAATCATCTTCTGAGACCCTCAAAGGTTATCATTATATCCTCAGGCCTCTATATATAATGAGCTAACAAGCTGGCTATAGCCTTTGGAAGGATTTGGTTGTTTGATGTTGCCAAGCTGACAAAGTCATAGCTAGCCTAGTCATCAATACTATCAGAGATCCCAGAAGAAGAAATAAATTATACCTAAGTACAGACCAATTAGCTTTCAAATCTATTAATAATGACAGGGACCAGTCCATATACAACCATACCCATGTCTCCACAGCATTGGAGACAGAAGTATCAGAGCAGCAGGCTTTGCCAGACCCATAAGGTGAGAGGTTCCTGTGGAAGAGGGACATGGAAAAGACTGGTCTTGTCTAGACAAAAGTGGTGCAATCAATTCTCCAGGGTCCTGCTGTTTGTCCACAGTCTGGGCTGGATCCTGGCAGCAGGTGAAGCATTGGGGGTACCTCCTCCAGTGTTCAGAGTCATCATTGCTCAGGTAGAGACATCATGGTGTCCCACAATCTTCTTTGGAGACCTTGGGTCACTGTTAGGATCTGGGAGTCTCTGACTGATAAAATTAACTTTTTAACCATCATTTTAAATGCCATATTCCACAGATGTCTGATGTATTTTACGGCTGCCTAGGAATATCTGATCAGACAAACTTTATTTCTAGCCACTTGTGTTAAGCTTGGCTTTGAAAACATATACAGGATACTAAATAAGGCTTATTCCCGTAATTAATCAGAACTTGTATTTTCTAACTATCTACAGTGAGTCTGCAGCTTTAATAAGGCCAGGATTTTAGAACACATTTCCATCAGATTTAGCCTTTAAATTAATGATTTTGGATTGAAGCTAATAAAGAGATCGAATTAATCCATTCTGAAGGTAAAACAGAACACATCTATATCCAAATGCTAACGCTGTCTCCCAGGAAAGGTGGCAAGGGAAATGTCCCATGGTGAAATGGGAACAACCAACTTTCCCAGCTTAGGAATGTAGAATGCTGGCAGGACCCAAAACCAGGGTCAGGTAGGTAAGAACCTTCATTACAGGGATGCACCGGGAAATAGGAAGATGGGATTCTCTGTCTTGCAACCTTGTCTCAGGGGACAAAACCCTGTGTGGGTGGTTTGAAGATACCCTGTAGCAGGCTTTGGGGACTTCCTACTGTAAGGTTTCAAAGCCGCATTGAGTCCACAACCTCAGCTTGATTCACCTGCAAAAACTGTTGGCTGATGCTGTGCTATCTGATGCCTGTAACTTAAGCCACAGGGAGAGACATTGCTGGTCTCTCACTAGCGGGATGATATGGGCTGCCTCTGTTTTCACAAAGCTTCTGCAGCAAGCCAATTTCAAAGGGCTTTTGCTGGGGTCACATGCTGCGCTTGGTGCCAGTTGTCTTGGCCCTGGTGACAGGCTGTAGCCAACAGTTCTCTAAAAGCACTATAATGGCTGGGGTGCAGCCCAGTGGTAGAGACTTGTCCAGCGTGCCTCGGGTTCTGGGTTCCACCTGTATCACTACCAAACAAGTACACTTTGAACAGGAAAGACAGAGCACAGCAAAAGACTTGTCGGTCTGTTTATAACCTGGTTTGTCATGAGAAGTTGGGAAAGAAGTGGCCATCAGTCCAACAAATGCCAGGCTTTGGAGGGTGTGCAGAATCAAGTCTACTTCGTGTCCCCACAAAAAAAATTGTCACTGTCCCACCTTGCTTCCTACACTTCCACCACGTGAGGCTTGTAGCTTTCTGCCATTTCTCTCCCTGTCTCTATGTCTTTCTTTCCCCGCTCGCCCCCCCTCCCATCTTGGGTCTACACACAGGTAACTTTATCTAACTATCCCGACCTAACTGAAACATCTGCCCGTTCCCCAGGAGCTAATTCAGATGCTAAGACTGAGTCTAGTGCCCCTATTGAAAGCTCCAGGGGTGCCTTGGATTTGCTCCTTCTCTAGATCCCACTTGTTCATGATTATTTGGTGTGGGAGAATTGTCTGTATTCTATCAATCATGTTTTAAATAAATGCTGATTGACCAGGCAGGAAGTATAGGTGGGTAAACCAAACAGGAAGTATAAATGATACAAGGAGAACAAAAGAATTCTGGGAAGGAGGAAGTTGATTCCTCCTACTCCTGCCCAGACCACCAAAGCAGCAGGATGTGACTGCCCCACTGAAAAAAGGTACTGAGCCACATGGCTAACATAGATCAGAAAAATGGGTTAATCAAGATGTGAGAGTTAGCCAGTGAGAGGCTAGAGCTAATGGGCCAATCAGCTTATAATTTATGGAGACCTATGTGTGATTTTCTTTGGGGCTAAACAATTGTGGGGAACCTGGCAGGACAGAAACACAAACAAGCAGACCATTCATGTTACAATTATTTATTCAATATTGGTCTCACCTGTTGAGTAAAACTTAATGAGGGTAGAAACTTCTGTCTAGTCACTGCTCTTTCCTTCAGGATCTGGACTGGATCCTGACACTTGGCAGAAGGGGAACAATATCATACAGTGATGGCCAGGCACAGTAGTGTATCTTTAATCCCAGCAGTTAGGAGTCAGAAGCAGGCAGATTCTATGAGTTTGAGTCCAGCCTGGTCTACATAATGAGACTCTGTCTCAAAAAAAAAAAAATTATCAAATGAGCCAACTTGGTTATCATGCTATCTGGACAATGTGCTTTTTATTTAAGATTGTATGGGACTCTATTGTCTTCAATGTCAGTTAGTACCGTACAAAATGTTTCAGAGTTGTTCTAGCTGCTCTAGAAAAATTGGCTTGCTTCTGGAGAGGTAGGAAACTTTCCAGGAATGTGCCCTGAAAAAGACTCAGGACAATATGGCTGAGGGACCAGCAGGAAGGGGCCAAGGCCCTGTGGCATATCAGGTAACAAGAAGGTTCCAGGAAGAGCATGGTGGGGGGCACAGTCCTCCTCCCAAACACTGCAGCTTCTGACTCCCCGCGTCACTCCAGCCTGCCTCAAAGGAGCCGCCCTAGGGCCACGCTAGAACAGTAAATATGGATTATGTTTGCTGACCTGGCTTAGCAACAAGGTCTCACGCTGACCTTTTACCGCACTGTAATAAAAGAGGAAGGACAAATTCAAAACGAATCACACAGGTTTCCCACGAGGAAACCACACTTTAATGAGAAACAACGCAACTGAGCATTGCCGAGTGTGCAAGGAGGTATGCCCTGCCCACCCTAATAACTGCCTGGCACAGAGCCTTCCTGATGGCAAAAGAGACCCTGGTATAACCAGCTCTGATCCCAGGAGATGGCTTCTCGGGCTTGTTTGTGACTGCTGAAGGAACTGGAGACCCCTCGAACTATCTTGTTCATGGTATTCTGCTTTTAGAACGTACACTCACTTTGGGGTCCTCTCGAAGGTGCCTTTCTCTAGTCCTGTCCGGTGTCAGATTCCCTCAATGAATTCCCAATGCGTGGCATTTCATAGGTTCAGCTAGGCAAATAGAAGCTGAGCTATTTTGGGGTTGGGGACTAAATTCTGGCTTTGCCAATTAATTTAACTGAAGCCACATATGAAGTTATGTGGTATAATCTGCTCTGTGCTAGCAGGGAGAATATACCAGGGAAACAAAACCACAAGACTTCGCCTTTGTAAACATCACCTTCTCTGCTGGGGCTGGAAGGACTGCCAAGGGACAAAACAGAAAGCAAAACATGGGGTTGAGGCTGAGCAATGTGATGGAAGAAAACAGGTCAACGGGGGGCGGGGGAGTGGCAGAAAGTTCCTGGAGCTCGCTGCATATGCCAACCTCCCTCCCTTGAATTTCCTACCATCTCTTTCTCACTAGGGTCTCACTAGGTAGCCCCGGCTGACTTAGGACTCACTATGTCAATCAGAAGGGTTCAGAGTACAACAATCCTGCCTCTGCTTCCTGAACCCTGGGATTACAGGCATGCTCCACCCCACCCTGCTTTAATTTCCAGTAAGAAATTAGAAAGGCCCATTTGAGAGTGTGATTATGACTCACAGAGGACACAGTAAAAGGCCTGGCAGGGCACTAAGAATGGCAGGATTAACATAACAGTGGCCCTTGCTGGCATGGTCCACACCAAAACTCACTGCAACACAAAGCCCTCCAGGATCTCAAAGACAGGAAAATAAATGATGATCACAGATGCTAAAACATGGCAGTTAGGTCCTCAGACCATTCTATAGGAAGATCTAACTCAGGGCGTTTTAAAGTATAAGACCTTTGGGATCTATTGGAGGCCTTGTAAAAATACACAAGTTACCATAGCCATTTCCACTAGTGCGGTGTGGAAAGCCCAGATCTGCGAGTCTAACCCTTTCCCCGTGAGCCGGTGAGACTGGCGTGGTTTATCTAGGTAGCACATTCCGAGAATTACCCCCTTGCACCTGGCCCTGCAACTTCCTACTAGTTCTTCCTTCCGCCTGGAATGGCTTACTTCCCATTCTCTGACTTTTCCTCCAAAAGCCAAGACAGAGGTCCACTTCCTCTATGAAACCTTTCTGCATTGTCCCAACCAAAATCTGTCATGGCCTGCTGAGTATTCTCAGGGTTTTGTTTGCTTGCTTGGGACTGCGTCTCACACTGTTCAAGGGTTGACCTTGAATTTACCACCCTTGCTGCCTTCTGTGTCCTGAGGTGACACGCCCAGGTCTTCCCTTCCAGTGCTTTCCTTCTTTGTTTTCACCCCACCTGGGGACGATGATCAAGGTCAAGGATTATAAACACCTGTGGGTGATTTCACCCATTTAAACAAAACCTTCTTGATTTCTAATAGCCTGTGGCCTTGGGCATTGGGGAAGGCTGAGAAAAACATAGGTTAGGAAGTTTAGGGAAGAGAGCTCCTTCTCTGTGGCTGTGAAAAAGTCGTCATCCCTGCTGGGTAAATGCTTTCCAGCACCTTCACTCAGATTGCAACAGAAGTAAGACACTCCATCCAGTAAGTAACCCCTCACGTACATGCTCTGTAAGGAAGCTCAATGAACCCATCAGTTCTCCAGTGGTGAATCACGCTTCCGTCTGTCATTGGGACCTTAGAAAGGGTGCACAGCGTTCATGTCTTCCCTAGGGAAGGAATTTCAGCAACACGGGCCTAATCACAAAAGGGCAATCAGAAATGACCCCTGAGCCAGAGGTTACCAGACAGGTTATATGAGAAGGAAAAAGACTGGCCTGGCAGGCTAGGAAATGACATTGGTAAGATGGATATCACATGAACAAAGTCCTTGTTGCTTCAAATACAGAGGATAGCCTGTAACTTCAGAGCAATGAGGGCCCGTGCGAGCCTATGAAGAGAGTGCCGGGTAAGCAGTAGCGACTGCCAACAAGACCGGGACAGAAGACAGCACTACACAGACTCAAGGGAGAAGGGTCTTGACCAGAAGTGCTGGCTGTTTCTGCTTGTTTGGTTAGGCTGGTACATTCTAGTGTTTGGTTCCCAGTTGTTGAGGAAGGATTAGTGGCTTTCTTAGAGGAGTCTATCACTGGGGGTGGGATTCGAGATGTCAAAAGTCCACACCGGGCCCAGTCTCATCCTCTCTTTCTCTCTGCCTCCAGATCAGGATGTGGGCTCTCAGCTACTGCCCCTAGAGCCATGATTGCATGCCTGATGCCATGTTCCTACCGTAATAGAAATGAACTAACCTCCTGAAACTGTACGCAAGCTCTCAATTAAACGCTTTCACTTCTGAGTTGATTTTGGTTATGGTGTTTTGTCACAGCAGCAGAACAGTAACTAAGACATGGTGAGAGAAATAGGGATGCTAGAAAGGTATTTAGCATTCTCATCCTCAGGACCACTGAGGAATAAACCAATGAGGAAGCAAGAGAGAAGACTCAAGAGTGTTGTGACAGCTCTAGTACCAGAATGGATGCTCAGGCCATTATCGGCAATGTAGGGTAGAGGAGAACTGGGATCAGTCTTAGGAGACAAAGGATAAAGGATGAACCAAAGGTATGGGGTACCTGACCCTTTTCATAGATCCCTGGGAAAGAACACGTGATGTTAAGGACAGAGATGATGCAAAGGCATGATTTCAGCCTCGGGTACAAAGGAAGCTCTAGGTCAGCCTAGTCTACACTGTGAGCTATCTTAAAGCAGCAGCAAAGAAGCCACCCAAGAACCAAAAAAATATGGTTCAGATGGAGTTAGGCAAATCAGCATGGCAGAGTGGAGATCTTTGGACAGGAGGAAAACCATTCCTCCATGTGCACAATGGAAGGAAGGAGGCACTATGGGTGTCTGTGTTAGTCATTTTTTTATTGCTGTGATAAAACACCTTGACCAAAGCAACTTATAAAGGAAAGCATCCGATTGGGTTTACCATTGCAGACGGTTAGAGTCCCTGACGGTGGAGGGGAAGCATGGCAGCAGGCACAGCTGAGCCTTCACATGATCTCAAACTCCAATCAGGTGGCAGAGAACAGACTGGAGGTGAAGGAGGCTTTTGAAGCCTCAAAGTGTGTGGAGCGGGGTCCCCGTGATGTGTCTTCTCCAACAAGACCCATCTCTTAAACCTTCGGAAACAGTCACGTCCCACCAGCTGGAGATCAAGTATCTAAACTCAGAGTCCATGGGGGTCATTCCCGTTCAAGCCACCGCGGTGTCCTTGGCCATGGGGAGTCCTGCCTTTCCCTGCCCCACTGATCTCTGAGTAGGTTCATTTGTTGGTATCGCATCCTCAGCCAGGTGTCAATTAATTCTCCCATCTCAGAGGTCACTGACCACTTGACTCAATAGTTGACTGTGTTTCCTGTTCCTTGTGTGTCTGAGGGAGTCGCGAGGATAAAGGAAGTTACGTGTGCGCATGATCAGAATAGTGTGCCTCGTGTCTAGAGAACGCTTTGAAGGGCTCACTGGCATTCACATCAGACTGAGCGTCTGTCCAGAAACGCCACGTTTACCTGGAGTTTCCCAGTGCACTCTTAGCCAAAAACAGACTTCCTGTGTCCGTCTCTTTCAAAGCCATACAATTCTGACTGTTTATTCAATTCCTGTTTCTAAATTGCTCTTCATTTGTTAAATTGAAGATAATAAATAAACTGTGAAATCTGCACAGGGATTTCTCAAACTATCCAGCACCTGAAAAAAAAAAATCTGACCCAATGGTCACCAGAAGCTCTGGGTCATCTGGGCCTGGGGAGGAATCTGTGCTGCTAACCCTGGTCTAATGAAGAAGAGGCACCAAATTTGTAGAAAATCGAATGTGATTTTAGTCCTGGTGACTTTGGGCATCAATATGAACCTTCTTTCCTTTTTGTTTTTCTCCCATAAAGTCCTGACCATTAGTTACTGTGAAAATCAAATAAACCAGCTGGAAGATGGTGGCGCACACCTTTAATCCCAGCACTCGGGAGGCAGAGGCAGGCGGATCTCTGTGATTTCGAGGCCCATCTATAAAGTGAGTTCCAGGACAGCCAGGCTACACAAAGAAACCCTGCCTTGAAAAAGGAAGAAAGAAAGAAAGAAAGAAAGAAAGAAAGGAAGGAAGGAAGGAAGGAAGGAAGGAAGGAAGGAAGGAAGGAAGGGAAGGAAGATCAAGTTAACCAAAGCCTAGTGGTGTAGGCCTGTAATCCCGTGTCCCCAGGAGGCTGAGGCAGGAGGGTTGTTAAATTCAGGACCTACTGGAACTACAGAACTAAAGGCCAGCCAGGGCTACTTAGTGAGACCTATCTCAAAAGAAAAGAAACTACTGAAGGAGTTAGCCCAGTAGCAGGATGCTTGCTTAACATCCACGTTCTTAGGTTCGATTCCTAGCTCTGAAAAAATGGAATCGGCCACCACAGGGCAAAGCTCTGTGAAAAAAGAACAGTAGTAGACGGACAGGATATTTTTATGGGGATTTGAATTGGCTACCCAGGTTTTATATGACAATTGAGCTCCAGAAGTTTTTCTAGAATCTTCTGCCATGACAGTCACACATGACTAAGAGCTTCCTAACACACACCACAGTTTTATTATGTGTCCTCCCTAGAAAGGGAGTATATGTTAGTTAATGTGCACGTTCACTGGGGGCAGGTGGGGTGGGGGGGAGGTCCTGTCACTTCTATCTGCATAGGCCCTTCACTGACCTTCCCTCAGCTTCGAAGAGAAAAGCCAAGGCAGCCAGCATCTGAGGAACTGGAGTCCAGAATCTCTACAGTTCTTGGTGAGCTGGCTTAGCTCCTTGCTCAGCTGTTGCACCCAGACATCACCATGACACGCCTGCCTGCCCACAGGCCACCCCTGACCCAGGAGCCTGCCTGGTGTCCTCCTCTGCCTACCCCATCTCCTCCTCAGGGGACTCTGTGAAGCAGGCTGGGCGGGCTGCTTCTCCTTACTCCTTCCACACAGGAGAATGTAAAATCCAGGACAAGGTAGCTGGGTTGCCTCTCACAGGCTCTCCACCACCACAGCCCTGGGAGCCAGAGAGGAATCTGTAGTCAGTGGCACAGAGCTTCTGCCCTTGGGTTTGGGTTACCTAAGATCACAGCAGAAGACAGCAGGCAACTCAGAAGTAGCCCTGTTGCCCTCCCTGGGGCCCTGGGCTTCCCACTGTGGAAGATCCTCTGTGGTGGCCTCTTTGAACTTGAACCCTAGCATTCCCACACATTTTCTCATCTTACTGCGGACTATTTGTATTGTAGTTTAAAGAGTTAAATATAGTGGCAGCTCCAGACGTGCTCCTCTGCGAGTCCTCCGGAAGTCCTCCGCGAGAGTCCTCTGCAACCTCTGTTCTGTCCAGTGCCTCACTTCTCCTCCTTATCTACTCTCATAATCACTTCCTAAAACCTTTTGCAGGTATCTGAGGAGGAATGGAATGATGGTTACCATTTAAACCAATTAGATTCTTAGGATTCAATTCTGTAGCCAACTTTATTTATTCTATATTTATATGTTTTTAAACTAATGGTCCTTTTATTTATTTATTTTTTTAACGACAAGCTCAGGATGTATCTAAATGATCTCACACCTCCTTTTATTTTTAATTATATTTATTTGTTTGTTTGTTTGTTTTAAAGAGACTTTTTTATTTATTTATTTATTAAAGATTTCTGTCTCCTCCCTGCCACTGCCTCCCATTTCCCTCCTCCTCCCCCTCTCTCATCAGCCCGAAGAGCAGTCAGGGTTCCCTGCCCTGTAGGGAGTCCAAGGACCTCCCACCTCCTTCCAGGTCTAGTAAGGTGAACAACCAAACAGCCTAGGCTCCCACAAAGCCAGTATGTGCAGTAGGATCAAAACCCAGTGCCATTGTTCTTGACTTCTCAGCAGTCCTCATTGTCCGCTATGTTCAGCGAGTCCAGTTTTATCCCATGCTTTTTCAGACCCAGTCCAGCTGGCCTTGGTGAGTTCGCAATAGAACATCCCCATTGTCTCAGTGTGTGGGTGCACCACTCATGGTCCTGAGTTCCTTGCTCATGCCCTCTCTCCTTCTGTTCCTGATTTGGACCTTGGGTTTGTAGTCCGGTGCTCCAATGTGGGACTCTGTCTCTGTCTCCTTTCATCACCTGATGAAGGTTAATATCCAGGAAGATGACTATATGTTTTTCTTTGGGTTCTCCTTCTTATTTGGCTTCTCTAAGAACCCGAGTTATAGGCTCAATGCCCTTTAATTATGGTTAGAAACGAAATATGAGTTAGTACATCCCATGTTCCTCTTTTTGGGTCTGGCTTACCTCACTCAGGATAGTGTTTTCTATTTCCATCCATTTGCATGCAAAATTCAAGAAGTCCTTGTTTTTTACTGCTGAGTAGTACTCTAATATGTGTTCCATACTTTCTTCATCCATTCTTCCATTGAAGGGCATCTAGGTTGTTTCCAGGTTCTGGCTATTACAAACAATGCTGCTATGAACATAGTTGAGCATATACTTTTGTTGTATGATAGGGCATCTCTTGGGTATATT